>NW_006159521.1:8434416-8455854 GCF_000334495.1 Tupaia belangeri chinensis | reverse complement strand
GATATGGTTTATTTTTCTGCAGAAATGACTGTTTGCTTTTTGCTGGGGAGAAATTCCCATACATTTCAGGAATACAGAAGAGATCTACATTTCGAGTGTATAATAGGAGAAAATTAGTTTTTGTTTTCCCTACTCAAGGGCCAGGGGTTGAACTTGGACTTTTCTTTTTAGGTGCTTTCTATCCAGCCTCATGGCTTCAGTATGAGCTGTTGCTTTTAATCTACCTTTTTGTTGTTGCAAGAAAGTCCAGATGGGGATGAGGGAAAGCCTGGTTGAGGATGAAGAGAGCCCTTACATGGGGCCTGTCTCTACTCTTCTTCGAAATCTCACTTTACTCCTCTCATTCCATGCTATATATCCATACCTTAGCCCCCAATCTGAGAATATTTTTTCTGCACATGGAAAAAGTGACTTCACAGATGTGATTAAATTAAAAATCTTGTGGTGGAGCATCCTGGGTTATCCAGGCGAGTTCATCATAATCACAAGATCCTTCTAAGAGGAGGCTCTGTGAGAGAGATGATCTGATGATGGAAACGGAAGTTGGAGTGACAAGCTTCAAAGGTAGAGGAAGGGACCACAAGCCAAGGAATGCAGGTTCCCTCAAGAAGCTGGAAAAGCAAGGACATGGACTGTCCTCTAGAGCCTCCAGAAAGAACACCATTCTGCAGACACCTTGATATTAGTCCAGAAAGAAGAATAGGGACCACTGACCTCAAGAATTGCAAGATGAGGAACTTGTGACTTTAAGACAGATCATTTGTGGTAATCTGCTATAGCAGCAATGGGAAATGAATACACATATCCTCCCTGAATGGCCATACCCCAGGTCAGGAGTGAATGCCAACTGCTCCCTCCAAAATCAGCAACATGCGCAGAAGGTGGCAGGTCCTCTAGGCCTCTCACCCACTGTTCAGGTTGCAGGGTGACATGTGAGGAACATCCACTTGTAGGACTGATGCTTGCCTTCCACAAAGCCTACTGACTTACAGCTGCATTCTGCTCTACACGTGGGAGAGTGTTAGAGAGCACCCTCAGGACTGAGTTCCTTCTCCTTCCTTCAGTAGGCCTCTGAGTGGTGGGAACAGGACTAGGGGTCATTCTGGTCTGCCTCAGATTCAAATCTTCTGTTTCATTCATTACTACTTTTTTTAAAAAAAAATTACTCCTTTTTTTAGAGAAAGATTTTTGCTATAGGTTGTATGTGCTCACCAGAGAAACAGAGAGACAGAAAGTGAGAAATCACCCTCCGGGGAACAATGGCCATGCTGCAATCCTTTCTCCTCTGTTCTCCACTCAGGATTTTGGGCATGCACACACATGAACCTGATGTGAACCTCAAGCCACCAGGTCTGGGATTTGAACAGTGTTCAGCCATGTAGATGTAAAGTCACATAACCATTATGCTATCTGCTAGCCCCCTTACCATTTTTTAAAAAGAAATATTTTATTTTAACTTTATTTATTTATTTATTTAAACTTGACAGGATGTAGGGGGGGAGAGAGAGAGAGAGAGAAAGCAAGCCGCCAGGTCTAGGACTTGAACCACAGTCAGTCATATGGTAGTCCAGTGCCCTCACCTACCACCTGTCTCCCCCCCACCACCATTTTTTGAGTCCTGAAATATAAGGTTGTGGCTCTTCCTTGATTAAATTGGTTGCTATAAATGACTCACTTTTTCTCATCTATTTAATATTTTTAGTTAATTTCATAAAGAATTAGGGGAGGAAAAATTAGCAGTCTTGCTTCAGTTCACCATATTTACCTGGAAGTATTCCATCATCATTTTTAATTTAAATTTTCATCCCTGTGCATTTTTTTCTTGCTCTCAGATGACTCTTTTACTCTTGTGTCATCTAAAAATCATGAATTAGAAATCATCCAAAATTACTTTTTTCTTAAAATAAGGAGTAGAATTTTTTTGATAACATATTTGCTTCAATTACACAAACTCACTTTTATTTTTCTTGAGAGGTTTTTGCAATAGGGCACGTGCGCTCGCCAGAAAGACACAGAGAGACAGAAAGTGAGAAATCACCCCCTGAGGTGGGGGCCACACCGCAATCCCTTCTCCTCCATTCTCCTCTTGGGATCTTGGACATGCACGCACACACACCCGGTGTGAGTTTAAGTCACCGGGTCCGGGACTTGAACCACGGTGGACTACATGGGAGTCCAGCAACATAGTCATTATGCCAACTGCTGGTCCCACTCTTTTTTTTAATTGGCAAAATATTTTCATATATTTGGTGATTTTTATTCTGAGTATTATCTTTTTTCTTTCTTTTTTAAAGAATTATTTTATTTAACTTTATTTATTATTATTATCATTATTATTTTTCAGTTTGATCAGAAAGAGACAGAGAGAGAGAGAGAGAAAATGTGAAAGAAAGCCACCAGGTCCGAGACTTGAACCGTGGTTGGCCATGTGGGAGTCCAGCGCCTTTAATCACCATGCCACTTGCTGGCCCCAGTATTAGTATAGGGATTAATAAACAGCTGAATTGGTCAGATTAGAGAATACATAAATAGGCCCACACCTGCATGGTCAATTAATTTTTGACAAAAGGGCGATAGAAATTCAGAAGAAAAAGGCTAGTCCATTAAACAAATTGTGCTGAAACAGTAGGATATCTGTATGCTAAAAAGAAAACTCAAATTCAGACTTCACAGTGAGTTTTAAGCCACCGGGTCCGGGACGCCAACTGCGGTCGACTACGTGGGAGTCCAGCAACATAGCCATTACGCTAACTGCTGGCTCCCCTGAGTATTATCTTTTAAATTTACTTCTTTAAAAGGCCTATATTTGTCCATTATTATTATTTTTTTAAGAGAGGTTTTTTTGCTATAGGGTGCATGTGCTCACCAGAAAGACAGAGAGAAAGAAAGTAAGAAATCACCCCTGGGGATGTGTGTGGCTATGGTGCAATCCCTTCTCCTCCATTCTCCTCTTGGGATCTTTGGCAAGCATGCACAGGTACCTGGCATGAGTTTTAAGTCGCCAGGTCCGGGAGTCAAAGCGTAGTCGACTACGTGGGTGTCTAGTGACATAATCATTATGCCATCTACTGGTCCCTGTTCATTATTTTAAGATGTGATGTACTAGGCAGAGATCCTCAGTGGTAGATCACCACGCAAATGTTCAAGGCCTAGATAAAGGAAGAATAAAAATGTTTCAATTTCATGGTTTCTCTTTATTATTACAAATATCCAGCAGCCTGGGAAAAGCTGGGAAGAATTTAAGAAGAAAAGCTTTGCTATGGCAGCCAAGAGTTACCAAGGCAGGGCCTCTGTTTGGAGGGTAAGTTAGGAGGAAGTGCTGAGACCTACTCTTTCCTCCATGTAGAAGCCAGACTCTGTGTTCTCCTCGCTGAAGCAGGATACACTCTTATCTCCATCCTCACCTCTGAGTTGGCAAGTGAGTATTTTATGGATTTCCATCAAAGTCTCCTTAGTTTAGTAATTGTACTAGGCAGAGTTCTCCAGAGTGAGAGAACCAACAGATATGTATAGCTGAATAAATAAGAGAAGATTTATTAGAAGCTTCAGCTCATTGGATGATGACAGCTGAGAACCTCCACAACAGGTCATCTGCAAGTGGAGATCTTGGGATGCTGGAAGTGTGGATCAGTTCAAGTCTGGAGGCCTCAAAGGCAGGGAAGCTGATGATGTAATCTACATCTTGAGGCTGAATGCCTGAGAACCCAGTGGGCAAGGGGTAGGGGTGTGGGACTGGCATAAACCCTAAAGTCGAAGGCAGATGAGCTCTGGGTTCTGGTGTCTGAGGCAGGAGAAGTCTATAATGCTCTGTCTCACAAGAGAGGACCCCTCGTTGCTTGGATCGTGCACACTCACACTGAGGGGGGATCTTCCACATCTAGCCTACTCAGACTCCCATGTTAATCGTTCCAGCAACACTACCCTGCCCCATCCCTGCTTGTGACATACAGAGAGTAATGCTTTTTTGTTTTCTATTTATTATTATTATTATTATTATTTTTTAATCGTCAGGATGCATGCATTCACCAGACAGAGAAAGAGAGAGGGAGCAAGCACCCTCCAATGGCATGTGGTCACATTGTAAACCCTTCTCCATTTCTCCATCCTGCAGAGGTTTGCAGCAGGCATGTGTGCCAGCATGCTTTCAAGCATGGAACTGGGATTTGAACTGTGGTCAGCCGTGTAGGATCCAGCTCCATATGCATAGTGCTTAACCACTGCACTACAGTACTGGCCCCAGAGTAATGCTTTTTTTCTCTCTTTTTTAAAAAAAATTACTTTTAGTATTCTACAAGACCTCCCATTACCTTCCTTCTGTTAGATTAGGTCATTTTATTTTTTAAAATTATTTATTGAACTTTATTTATTCATTCATTCATTTTTAATTTGACCAGAGAGATACACACAGACAGAAAGAGAGAGAGAAGATGAGAAAGCAAGCCGCCAGGTCCAGGACTTGGACCATGGTCAGCCATGTGGGAGCATCCAGTGCCTTAACCACCACGCCACCCGCTGGTCCTGAGCAATGCTTTTTCTAGGGATTACTTAGTCCAGTCAAGTTAACACCCCAAACTAACCATTACAGTAATTTATCTTTCGGAGAAATTCAGAGGCTTCTTGTCCTCAAACAAAAAACCCTACACATTCAAGACTGAGTAGAGTTTCCACAAGTCCAGGATCATAAAATAATAAGAAACAAGAAAGAGTCCATTCCAATACTAGTTTTTATTTTCTTTCTTGTTGGTGCCTCAAATTTGCTTATCATTCCCTCCCTCCCTCCCTTCCTTCCTTCCTTCCATTTATACACCTAAGAGCTTTGTTTCATGATGAGCAAAAGAAGTATAAGGATAAGTGAAATAAAATACTTATGAGATGGTAGTTGGATCCTTGATGATCAATGAACTACAACATTAAATAAATCTGAGTCAACACTAGAAATTTAAAAAGGTGACTGTTATGAATGGAATGTTTGTGTTCTTCCACATTCATCCGTTCCAGCCCTACATCCCAGTGTGGTATATTTAGAAACAGAACCTTTTAGGAGGTAATTAAATGACACTAAAAGAGTGAGGCCCTGACCTGATAAGTTTTGTGTCTTTAAAAGAACAGACACCAGAGCGCTCTCCTCTTTCCTTGGACACGCCTAGAGGATGGTACATGTGAGGACAGTAGCAAGCAGTCCGTAAGCCAGAATAAGAGCCCTTGCCAGAAACCAAATTGGCTGGAACCTTAATCTTGAACTTCTGGTGTTTAGAACCTTAAGAAAATAGATTTCTGCTATATAAGCCACCCAGTCTATGGTGTTTTGATATGGAAATCCAAGTGGACCAAGGCAAATAATAGATACTTTTGAGGAATTTCTGTGATTCAAGGTTTATATAAGAATGGAGTTAAATGAAGAGTCCAGACTTAGTAAATAAGGAAATTAAGAGACAGAAAGTCCCAAAAATGTCTACTTAACCTGTTGACAATACATAAATATAAATTGAAAATGAAGAGCCAATGAACTTAATGACTTCAAACAATGTTTAAGGAACCACTTTGCATATCTTTTCAGGTAAATAAAGATATCCAGAAGGATGGGACCAGCAAATAGCATAATGGTTACATCACTGGACTCCCACATTGTCAACTGTGGTTCAAGTCCTGGACCTGGCGGCTTGAAATTCACATTGGATGTATGTGAATGTGTGTCCAAAATCCCAAGAGGAGAATGGAGGAGAAGGGATTGCAGCGTGACCTTCCCCCCTGGGGGGTGATTTCTCACTTTCTGTCTCTCTGTTTCTCTGGCAAGCTTATGTGCCCTAATAGTAAAAATCTCTCTAAAATAAATAAATACATATAAATATCCAGAAGGATTATTATAAGACAATCAACAAAGAAAACCAGTGACAACTGACAGAGAATCTCTTAGAAGTGACATGGATGCAGGACACAGAAAAACATCAATCTCTTGATTTTTAACTCCTAATACCTGGCCAACCCCTGACATTGCGGAGTTAAGGAAAAAATACCAATGGAGACCCAAACACCATACAGCAGTAAGCCCTCAGGTTTTTTCAAAGGCTTAGCAGTCTCAGACTGATCAAAAGAGTCCTATTCCTTTGGGGAGAAAAAATTCAGCTCTAGCTTGAGAGAAAACAGAGCCTTCAGGGAAATGATGGTGAAGAAGAATCTGCATCAGCAACAACCAAAAAGAAAATAGACTTTGTAACACACAGGACAAGGAGGGCAGGCTCCAGCCACCTCCAAACCCACTGGAAGGCAGGGACAGGGAGCACTCAGTCTCCCTGTCACATGTCTTTGTCATCTAAGACAATCCAGGACAAACATGACATAACCAACTTGTGTGACATTCCTGACAATGAACTAAAGTGTGTCTTGTAAATTCCACTGATTGGCCCTAAGTCCACCCTTAGAGCAATGCAGAGTATGTCTACTTTGTTACTCACATCAAAGCCCTTTAGACATTTAATTAATGTTATTAATTACTAGCAAATATTATAGACAGATAATTATCATGTCCCACTCTATTCTTCCTTACTTAGAATAAACCTGGGCTGTTCTTTGGACTCTTCCTCATTCCCAGGTCATCTTTCTCAGCAGGCCCTTTAAGTTCATCAGTCCCTGTTTCAGTTCCTCTTGTCTTTGAGCTCATAGTGGAGAGATCCTATAAGCCTTAGGTTTAGGGTCCAAACATGGTTCCATTTCAAAGATTTGTCTATTTTACAATATTTTATTTGTGCTATAAATGAAATGTTTCAGGACTTGACATTAGTCAAGTCCTGTCTACTCTAGTCAGTGCTCTCTCTCTCGCTCTCTATTAGTAATATATGGGTAGTTACTTAAAGGAGACTGCCGAAAACAGAGTAGACACTTTATTTTTGGGGACTGAGGTGAAATTTACGGTAAGATATAAGAACATGGGTTTTGATCAGAAATAAGAATTTGAGGCCAAGCCTTGGTAGGGTAGGCAGTGAGGGTGCTAATATTTTAAACTGGAGACCATTTGGGCCTGCTTGAACATAGCAAGTATGCCACCTGTGATCCTGATGGGGCACAGAGCTGGGAGAAGTATCACAACATGAGGACTCAGTGAGAAGTTTCCCCATCTCTCTCAAAGAAAATAAGTAAACAACGTTTTTTTCTTTTTTCTTTTTTTTTTGAAGAAAGCGGGGAGATGGCAGGTAGCATGGTGGTTGAATGCACTGGACTCTCACATGGCTGCCTGTGATTTGAGTCCCGGACCTGGACCTGGCGACTTGCTTTCTCACTTTCCTTCTCTCTCTCACTCTGTTCCTCTCTGGTCAAATTAAAATAAGTAAGTAAATAAATAAAGTTAAATAAAAACAAAAAAAGAAAGAAAGAAAGAAAGACAGAAAGAAAGGGGACCAGCAGATGGTGTAATGGTTATGTTGCTGGACTCCCACATAGTCAACCATGGTTTGAGTCCTGGACCTGTTCTCTTAAAACTCATGCCAGGCACTTGTGCATGAGTGCCCAAAATCCCAAGAGGAAAATGGAGGAGAAGGGATTGAGGCATGGGCATTCCCCTTGGGGAATGATTTCTCACTTTCTGTCTCTCTGTCTCTATCTGTCTCTCTGGCAAGTGCACGTGCCCTATAGCAAAAATATCTCTTAAAAAACTAATAAAAAGAAGAAATTTGAATGTGTGTATGTTAAATTTACATGAAACCACTGTTATTGGTTTAGAATTTTAGGTAGGAAGATTTTTTGTTGTTGTTGCTTATTTTAATTTTTTATCTATCTTTGACTTTTTATTTATTTAGTTCTTGGTTTCTGCTGTAGAGTATGTGAGCCCTCTGGAGAGAAATAAAGAGAGACAGAGAAAGAGGAAGGGAAAGTGAGAAAGTATGACACTCCCTCCCCCGGGGGGAGATGATCACACTGCAATCTCTTCTCCTCTAGTCTCCTCCCAGGATTTTGGGCATATGTGCACATGCATCTGGTATGATTTTCAAACTGCCAGGCCTAGGACTCAAACTGCAGTCAGCCATGTGGGATCCAGCATCTTAAGCTCCACCCCACCTACTAGCTCTGTTGCTTTTGTTTTTGACCAGAAATTCTGTGTTTCTCCTAATCCTCTTAATTGTCATATCTTGCACTTTAATTAATTCAGTCTCAAGAATTAAAGAAGTTGAAAAAGAATATGAGGGCTGGAGATGTGATTGGTTGACATTCTTTAAGATAATTCACAAATATTATATGACACTCAAAAGCATATGTTGTCAAGTTCTTTTTTCTTTTTTAATTTGCCAGAGGGCATATGTACTCACCAAAAGTGACAGGCAGAGAATGTGGAAAAGCAATCTCCTCTCCTCCATCTTTATCTACTTTCAGGATTTTGCACACACACACAGAGCATTTTCCCAAGCTGTCATTCTGGGACTCGTGCCATGTGGGATCCAGCCACCTTAATACCAGGCCATGGGCTGGCCTGCTGGCAAGTTCTTTCAGTATCAATAGGCATTTTTCAAAGTGACAAATGATAGCAATATTTTAGAAATAAATTGCATTTCTAGGTCTGCCTTTTATTTATGTATTTAAGTATTATTACGATTTAGGAGTTTTGTTGCAGGGTGCATGTGCTTGCCAAAAAGAGATAGAGAGATAGAAAGTGAAGAATCAACCGATTGCCACACCACAATCCCTTCTCCTTTGTTCTCCTCTCGGGGTTTTGGGCACCCACACGTGCATTTGGCCTAATTTCCAAGCCACTGGGTCTGGGGATTGAACCATGCTTGGCCATGTGGAAGTCCAGTGCCTTAACCACCATGTCACCTTCTGGCCCTTTATTTTAATCACCAGAGGACATGTTTGCTCACCAGGGAGAAAGAGGGAGAACACACCTCTCAATGGGGAGTAGTCACACTGCAATCTCTTCTCCATATCTCCATTCTGTTGGGATTCTGGGCACCCATGTACATGCACCTGGTGTGTTCTTCAAGCCATTGGGACATGAATGGCAGTTGGCCATTGGGATCTGGCTCCCTTAACCATTAGGCTATAAGGCTGGCCCTAAGTCTACTTTTAAAAAAGTTTATTAGAATTCTAGTACAAAAATCTCAAAATTCATTATCCTTAACATGAGCCAAATAAATTTAGATTTTTTTGTTATCAAAAGGACTGGTTATAATCCCCTCATTTTCCATGTACAAAGACATATTCTTTTAACTCTTAGGTCCCAAGTAGGATCAGTTTTTCATGGACCCATATTCACATAGCATGTCTTCTACCATAACCAGATTTAACACCTATTGGTAATGGCCTTCTTAAGGTCATTAGGAAACATCATAGAGTGATTAGCAAAACACATAGATTTGAGATATTTCTCTAAATCAACAATAATAAATTCCTGACTTCTCTGCCTCCATGCAAAGATTTCAGGTGGTCCTTCTAGCATGGTGCATTTGAAACAGAGATTTCCTCTTTATCTTCCACATGCTTCCTATGTAGTAAGTATTAGAAGAAAACACACTAGAAAACCAGCTGTCCACAGGGATGCTTTAATTCTGGCAGGGGAATTGTTAAGGTTCTACACCATACTCTGTAGAGCTGCAGGAGGTATAACAATGCTAAAATGTACTCAGTTCATATCATGCGTCAGGTACTGTTTTAATGCTTTGCCTGAATTTATTCATTATTCTTCACAATGGTTATAGTACTATAATCATTACAATTTTTTAATTTTATTCTTTTTTACTTTTTTAGGTTTTTGATATAGGGAATGTGCTAGCTGGAGAGAGACAATGAGAGGAAAAATAAGAAATCGCTGGTACCAGCAGTTGGCGCAATGGCTATGTCCCTGGACTCCCATGTAGCTGACTGCGGTTTGAGTCCCAGATCCGGTGGCTTAAATTCACACCGGGCACTTGCACATGCATGCCCAAGATCCTGAGGA
The DNA here is from genome assembly GCF_000334495.1 of Tupaia belangeri chinensis. Classification (NCBI taxonomy): domain Eukaryota; kingdom Metazoa; phylum Chordata; class Mammalia; order Scandentia; family Tupaiidae; genus Tupaia; species Tupaia belangeri. The sequence continues at coordinate 8,445,932 of NW_006159521.1, read as the reverse complement.
GAATGGAGGAGAAGGGATTGTAGCATGGCCATCCCCCCCCGGGTGGTGATTTCTCGCTTTCTGTCTCTCTGTTTCTCTCTGTCTTTATGGCAAGTACACACACCCTATAACAAAAACTTCTCCAAAAAAAAAAAAGAAAGAAATCGCTCCCCAGACAGGATGGTCATGCCTCAATCCCTTCTCCTACATTCTCTTTCTGAGATTTTGTCCATGCATGCACACACATTCGGTGTGGTTTTCAAGTTTCCAGGTCTGGTACTTGAACCATGGTTGGCCATGTGGGAGTCCAGTGCTTTAGCCGCCATGCCACTGCAGGCCTTCACCATTACAATTTTTAAAAGGTATTTATTAATTGAGAGAGAGAGAAAGAGTGAGAGACACCCTTGGCAGGATCTCACCACACTGCAATCTGCCTCCCTCCAATAAGCCTCCAGCAAGCCAGGACCATGGGCATACTCAGGTTGACTTGGGATCCCAAACCTGGGTCCTCCCACATGGCACCAGCATCACACAGGGACAGTGCACCACCTGTGCCACCATCGCTGGTCCCTGTTACTGCCTTATAGTAAGGAAACTGAGACAGAGGGAAATTAAGAGAATTTCTCAGTGTCTCACAGCTAAGTTAAGTGGAAGAGCCCTGACCTGAACACCAGCAGTCTGATCCTCCAGTCTATGCCCTGTGGGCAAAGAAATATCTGAGGGTTCATTTAGCTCAACCTCTTTCATTCAGAATGAAGAAACAAGTGTTCAGGTTGCCAGAGATTACTGAGTTAATGGTAAAGTAAGTTTCTTGATTCCAAGTCCAGTGTTCCTTATCCTTTTTCCTCAGCAAATAAAATTTGGTTGTTAGTACATCTGTCCACATCTCTCATTCAATGTCCTTTCCCTAAACTCAGTATTGACCTGAAGTTTGTGTTCTTTTGATTTTTGTCCTGGTTTCTAGCCTCCTTCCTAAGGGGACATTTTGAACTCCTTGGCTTCTGGGCTCCTGCCTGCTCTGATGGAATGGTGCTGCTGGGACACGTTTTCCTAATGGCTGGTGCCACAGGTCTGTACTGGATTTACAGCACACTCCCAAACCAGGTGCTTATGTGTCTCTCCCCACCTTTCTTCCACCTGAGGCGATCTATTGTTCAGTGTTCCAATAGCAGCCAATCCAATTTCTCTACTCAATTTGGCATTAACTTGGTTGTGCATCTAAGCACATGCTGGCTTGGAACTCATGAGAGAGTAGAGAGGTTTCGATAGCAGAGATATCTCACAGGGCAAGCTGGATGCCAGGCACTCTCTGCATTGGAGCGGAGACATTTTGAGTGCCTTTGGTTGCCCCAACATCCAAGGACTCATATGTGGAAGTGGATTAAGTAGGAATATGTGGTCTGAGCTACCAGCCAACAGGTATTTTTAAAAATAGATATAAGAGGCCAGCAGGTGGCATAGTGGTTAAGGCACTGGACTCCTCTGTGGACTGCAGCATGAACATCCCCCCCACCCCAAGGATGATTTCTCGCTTTCTTTCTCCCTGTCTCTGGCGATCACACATGCCCTATAGAAAAAAAAATCCCTCAACACAGAGAAAAAACAGATATAAATCACATGCCGAAAAGTTCGCCCGTTTAAAGTATAGAATTCAGTGTCTTTCAGTATTTCCACAAAACTATGAAACTGTCACCACTACTTAATTTCAAACATTTTCATCACCTCCCAAACGCAAAAAAAAAAATCTGTATACATTAGAAGTCATCTCACATCTCCCCCTCCTCCATCCCTTGATTAACTTTCTACTTATTCTATTTTCTGTCCGTGTGGGTTTACTTACTCTGAATATTTCAAATAAATGGAATCACACAATAGGTGTCCTTTGAGACTGGCTTCTTTGACTTACCATAGTATTTTCAAAGCTTCAATGGTGTATCAGTACGCCATTCCTTTTTATGGCTAAATAATATTTCTTTCTATGATTATACCACATTTTGTTTATCCATTCATCGACTGATGTACATTTGGATGGCTTCCACTTTTTGGCTATTATGAATAATGTTCCCCTTCCTCCACTCTTCCAGCCCATCAGATCTCGGGCACTCATGTACCTGCCCGAGTGTTTTAGGCTGACCAGACTGGGGACTTGAATTGGGATTGCCTTGTGGGATCTGGCTTCTCTTGAGCAGTCCATTACCACTGTGCCCTGGAGCCAGCTCTTCTTTTACTAATCTCTTCAGGTGAAAGGTTAGGTTATTGATTTGTGATCTTTCTTCCTTTTTAATGTAGACACTTACTACAAATATAAATTTCTCTCTTAACAATGTTTTCATTGCATCTCATAAGTTTTATGTTATATTTTTGTTTTCCTTCATCTCAAAGTATTTTTTAGTTTTTCTGTGATGTCTTTAACATATTGGTTATTTTTTCATTTATTTTTTGGAGAGTTTTTTTTTTTGATTTGTGATCTTTCTTCCTTTTTAATGTAGACACTTACTACAAATATAAATTTCTCTCTTAACAATGTTTTCATTGCATCTCATAAGTTTTATGTTATATTTTTGTTTTCCTTCATCTCAAAGTATTTTTTAGTTTTTCTGTGATGTCTTTAACATATTGGTTATTTTTTCATTTATTTTTTGGAGAGTTTTTTTTTTTTTTTTTTTTTATTATTTTTTTCATTTATTTTTTGGAGAGGTTTTTTTTGTTTGTTTGTTTGTTTTGTTTTTTTTCTGCTATAGGGCACATGCGCTCACCAGAAAGACAGAAACAGAGAGGCAGAAAGCAAGAAATCACCCCCCCCGTGGGGATGGCCATGTCGCAATCCCTTCTCCTCCATTCTCCTCTTGGGATCTTGGGCATGCATGCACACGTGCCCGGTATGAATTTAAGCCACCGGGTCCAGTACTCAAACTGCAGTCGACTACATGGGAGTTCAGCGACATTAGCCATTACGCTCACTGCTGGTTCCGACATATTAGTAATTTAGGAGTGTGTTGTTTTCACATTTTTGTGAATTCCTTGAATTTCCTTTTATTGCTTATTTCTAATTTTATTCCATTATGCTTGATGAACATGGTTTGTACAATTTTGAACATTTTAAATATACTGTAACTTGTTTTGTGGACTAACATGTGGTCTGTCCCTGACAACTTTTCCATGTGCACGTGAAAAGAATGTGTATTCTGCTGTTGTTAGGATGCATGTTCTATACGTGTTTGTTAGATGTAGTTGGTTTCCCGTGTTGTTCAGGTCTTCTATTTCCTTGTTGATCTTCTGTCTAATTATTCTACTCAGTATTGAAAGTGAGAATGTTTTCGGCTATTGTTGTTGAAATGGCTATTTTTTTCCTATTAATTCTGTCAGTCTTGGGTTCATGTATTTGGGGGTTCTGTTGTTAAGTACATAGGTACTTACACTTGTTATATTTTCTCAATGGACTGATGATTTTGCAATTCTGTAATATCTCTCTTTGTCTTCAGTAACGATTTTTCCTGAAAGTGTGATTTTTCTGATATTTTAGTCTTTGTAGCCTGCTACAACAAAATACAATAGACTGGGTAGCTTTCAAACAACACAAATTTATTTCACACAGTTTCAAAGTCTAAGTCCAAGTGTACAGTTGTCTTCCCACTGTGTCTTCACATGGCAGAAGGGATGTTGGGTCTCTCTGTGGTCTCTTATAAAGGCACTGATCCCATTCACGAAGACTCTACTCTCATGACCTGATCACCTTCCAGAGGTCCCATCTCCTAATACTATCACCTGTTAGGATCTCAACATTTGAATTTGGGAGGGACATAAACATCCAGTCCATTGCATCTGATGTTAGTATAGCTATCTGTTCAAATATGGTATTGAGTTTTTCTTGTAACATTTTCATTTCAGCTATTATTATTTTCAACTTCAGAATTTCTATTTGGTTCCTTTTTATAATTTTTATATTTATCACTATTTTGTATTTGGTAAACTTAGCATGCTTATAGTTTTGTTTATTTCTTGGTCCTTTAGATGATTTTCTTTAGTTCTTTGGACATATTTTAAATAACTTATTTAATGTTTTTGCCTGGTAAATCCAGTGTCTGGGCTTCCTATAGCAATGGGAAGGGGGATGTGATAGAAATAGTCCAAATTAAAATGCTGCAAAGCTTACTGAGATTTGTCCAATTTCTCTTGAACAAGCACTCTCTGGACCGCTATACATCTTGTTAATTTTCAGAATTCTGAAAGAAGTTAGTTATGCCATTTTTTGCCGGTGTTCTTGCTGCCTTTAGAGAAGAGAGAAGTTTTAACTATTTCACACCGGTTTTTACTAACAAGTATTTTTAAGTGTTTGATAAGTGATCAGCATTTTTCAAAGCATGCCTGCAGTGTGTGATAAAACTGCAATGTCAAGTTATTTGGTTCTAAATTATTCTACACAAATTCTAAGATCAACTATTTTCTAAGAAATAGGTAATTCAGTGCTTGTGAGTCAAGGAAGATTCAAGACAGTAATGTGGAAGGGCAAGTAGAGCTTAAATAGAAGAAAAGTAGAGAAAGGAGTTATCAGGTAAAGGAACACTGGGGGTCTATGGACCTTATTTGTATTGGGGGCTGGTAAGGGGACCTAAGCAGATACTAAGCAGGGCTCAATTTCTTATTTAATTCTTTCAACAAATTCATATTCTTATTCCTATTTTATAAAACACAATTGCCAGAGATCACATGCTGTTAAGTAATTGTACCAAATGTCGTTCCCTGAATTCTGTAGTAGAACTGCCTATGTTAGAAAGCAGCTCTTCCATTTGTTACATGATGAGTACAGGCAAATGACAACCTCAGTTTAATAATATGTAAAGTGGACTAATAATAGCATCTATCTTGTAAGGCAGTTTTGAGAGTTAACTGAATTTATGAATTAAATACATTACGAAGTTTAAATATTACTTTTACAGTGGGGCCAGCATATGGTGCAGTGGTTAAGGCACTGGACTCCCATATGGCCAGCCATGGTTCAAGTTCCAGACTCCAGCTTGAAACTCACTTCAGGCGCTCATGTGTGTGTGCCCAAAATCCTGACAGGAGAATGTAGCAGGAGGGATTGTGGTGTGGTCACCCCCCCGGAGGGTGATTTGTCATTTTCTATCTCTGTCTCCAGCAAATGCATGCACCCTATATCAAAAATCTCTCTAAAAATAAAAATTACTGGACCAGCATGGAGACAGTCCTGAGAGGAGGTTGGAGGAGAAGGGATTGTGGCATGGCCATCCCCTCTGGGGAGTAATTTCTTGATTTCTGTTCTCTCTGTCTCTCTCTATGGAGAGCTGATTCACTCTATAGCAAACATCTCTCTAAAAAATAAAAATTAAAAAATTACTTTTGCCATAATTTTAAAAACTATTTTTATAATAGTGAATCTATATATCCCAGTATTTATATATGTATTAATTTTATTATATTTATATTTAAAATATTAATTGTATTTATCAAAAATTTAGTAAATAGAAAGTTTATTGAAAATGTTCTACACTACAACAGGTTCTATCACACATTACTTATCTAAGATTTACAATCCACTTGATCCTCTTAAATCCTAAGAATTATACTTATCTGATGCCTCTTAAATTTTTCATTTCTTCATTTTCTAACCCACAACCCTGGTTGAAATATTTACTACTTCTTTTTTTTTAAAGATTTATTTAATTTAATTTTATTTATTTGTTTGTTTTTAATTTGACCAGAGAGGGACAGAACGAGAGAGGAAAAGTGAGAAAGCAAGCCATCAGGTCCAGGGCTCGAACTATAGTCAGCCATTTGGGAGTCCAGTGCTCTTAACCACTATGCTACCTGCTGGTCCCCGAAGTGTTTTCTACTTCTTACCTGCACAATTATTTTAGTTTCTTCTATTGTCAAGTTACTATCGTCCCCTTTGAAATAAATGGGTAGCTCTTTTTCTTAAACTAACTTTGTGCTGAATTTGACCTAGATAGTTTTCAATTATTAATTTTTATATAAATTGGTTTTCCAATTTATTTTTCTGAACTTTTAGAAGGAAGCTTGGTTCGGATGTGCACGTAACTTTTCAAACTTCACAAAGCTCCGTCTCTGTTGTTTACAGGCAGTGTTTAAAAATATAAAGGCTTGCCTTCTAAAATATTTTGGCTCTCTTTATCTCTCCTACTTTTATCAAGATTTGCTCTTCCTTTATCTCTGTCTTGATTCCACTCCTTGCTGATGTTTTTAGAGATCTTGAACTTATGGGTCAATTTGTAGTTTATTAGGGGCTGACTTCCCCAGCCCATTTGTCCCTTATCAAGGGCTCCTTCTACGCAGTTACTACGAGAGGCACTCTGAGCTTCCCAGTGCCAGCTGCCACCTTCACATTGACCTCTCATGTTTTCCACTGAATACCTTTTGACTGTTCTGAGGTTTTCCTATTTTCAGGTTTGCATGCTTTCTTGTTTTTTTGTTTGTTTGTTTGTTTTGTTGTTGTTTTGTTTTGTTTTTCCACTTCCTCCTTGACAGAAATTCATAGGACTCAAGCTTTGTAGTTGTTGGTGGTTTGTTCTTGCCTGTTTGTATTTGGGGCTCATGGGGAAACTTTGTCACTTCATTTTGTTATAACAAACTTAGTCCATTTTCTGCATCTATAACAGAATACCACAGTGTAGGTGCTTTGTAAAGAAAAGATAATTATTTTTTTCACAGTTATGGAGGCTGGGAAGTTCAAGAGCATGGTGCTGGTACCCAGCAAGGGCCTTTATGCTGCTTCATCCCATAGTGAAAGGTAGAAAGGCAAGCTAACATTTGAGACAGAGAGAAAAAGGGAGTCAAATTACCATAAAATCTAGCCTAGTAGAGAAAGCAGTGATCAGATAAAGGAACACTGTGTGTCTATGGACCTTATCCTTAAAATCTAAGAATCCATTCATGAGGGCACAGCTCTCATGACACAAGCACCTCTTAAACACTGTTCCAGTGGCAATTATATTTCAACAAGAGTTTTGATGGGGACATTCAAACCTTAGCACTCTTAGCCTTGAATTTTGGGTTTTGCTAACTAGTCTGTTACCACATGATGATTTGAGAATATTAGAACTCCACCGCCATGGCTACTTCCATTTATCCAGAGTCCTCTGTGTTCAATGTTCAAAATGTTCTAGATTTTGTGCTACGTCCCAAGAAAGAGAACAGTTTAACAAAAGAGACAAAGAAGCAGTCCACAGTTAGAATGTGTTAGGTTGATGGCCTTATGTACGTGTACTATGTGTGCAAGATGAGAGTCACCTAATGTAACAGCGTATTGGGAGGAGAACAGCAGAAACCTAGAAGATTAACATTGGAGCTGAGCTTTGAAGGAGAATCAGAAGTTAACCAGGATGATGGAGTCATGAAAATATATTGTAAGTCAAGGAAATTGCATGAGTAAAGACATGGAAGCTTGAGACAGCAGGGCATAGTTGAGTACACGTGTTAAACTACAGCTGTGCAGGACAGAGAGTGGGGTTCCTGGGGATGAGCTATGAGAAAGATAAGTGGAGCTGTTTCCTTTTATTATGGGTAAAATAATCCTTCTTTTTAAACTTCCCTGAATTGTGCCCTTTCTCAGTCCCTCATAGGGGAAAAATACCCGTAAAATAGCTGTCAGGCTTTTGAACGTCAGTAGTTGAAATAAAGAAAAAATTTTAGCTGAATATTTGAAAAAAAATTTGTTTATTAACTTTTATTTCCTTGTGTAACTCTCATGCTGGACTCTATTTCATAAGGGCAATTGGAGAGTGTACAAAAAGATCAGAACGAAGGCATCATATATTTGTGGGGTAAAAAATTGTTTTCTGGGGGAAGTGGAAGAGATAAAATGAAATACCCATTTATAAGCTCCTCTAGGTGTTCTGTAAGAAAGTTTGTCCTTGGATAAGTTACTCATCCTTAGGTAGAAGCTAATACGAAATAATACATGATTGTAGTACAGTGTAGTCTGTAAGACTTCCTAAAGGAAAACATTATGAATGATAAATGACATGGAAGAGAGCCTTCAATAAGAGGAAATGCACTTGTGTAGAGTAGTGAGCTAAAACGATATTCTTGGCAGGGGCTCAGTGTGAGCAGGTGTAGAGTCAGGAGTAATATGTTCTCAGGGGGATGACTTATTATGGTCCAGATCAGAAACTCAGAGATAATCAAGAGTTAAACCAGGGCCCATGAACTGATGGCCTTGAATGCTGGGCACAGAGAGTAGGTCATTCTTACAGGTAAGAGGATGTAAATTTAGTAGGAGAATGCGGGATAAGAATAGCATTCAAAAAATAATTGTCTAGGTGGCTAAAAAATCTAGTTAAGACAGTGGTTCTTACCATATTTGGGGCACTGACTGCTACAACAGATTGACTAATGGCCTCCCAAAGATACTTATGTTCCAATTCCTGAAATCTGTGAATGTTACCTATATGGCAAAAGGGACTTCGCAAATGTTATTAAGAATGTTTATTTAATGAGACAGAAAGAGAGACAGGTACACTTGACATGGTCTCACCATTCCATAACCCACCCTACTCACCATCTGCCACTTTCCAATCAGCCAGGATTGTGGGCACACCCAGCATGTTCAGGTCAACCTGGTATTAGGTTGGTATTCTGGTATTCTTCCTACATGGCTGTAGTATCATGCAGTGCCATATTGCCTGTGGCACTGTGGCTGGGCCAGTTAAGGACCTGGAAATAGGGAGAGTATCCTGGATTACTTGAGTGGCACTGATGTAATTACGAGAGTTCTTATAAGAGGGAGGCTGAAATCAGAGCGGGTAGAAGTAGGAAAAGATGTGACAACATAAGAGATTGCATGATGGAAAAAAGGGGCCAAAAGCCAAAGAATGCAGGTGGCCTCTGGAAGCTGAAAAAAGGCAAGGAACTGGAAGCCTCCAGAAGGAATGCATTAATGCATCCCTGCCAACACTTTGCTTTTAGACATTTGACTTCTATCTCCCCTCCCCCCTGCCTTTGTGTAAGTCCCTTGGTGGACCACATTTTAGAATAGCTATTGTTCGATAGTGGACGAAGGACCAGGATGAAGGAAACAGAGTACATTTAGGGTAGAGAATTTTTTTTTTCTGGAAAAAGATAGAAGAGATAAAAGGAATTATCCATTCATAAACTGTGAAAGAATAAAATTGTGCTATTTATTTGTTTGTTTTGATAGAGATTTTTGCCTTAGGGTACATACACTCACTAGAAAGAGAGAGAGAGAGAAAAAAGAGAATGAGCAGGAAAATGAGATATCATCCACCAGGGGAGATGGCCATGCCACAATCCCCTCTCTCTCCTTCTGGGATCTTGGGCATGCATGCACATGTGCCCAGTGTGAGTTTTAAGTCACTGGGTCTGGAACTCGAACCATAGCTGGCCATGGGGATTCCAGCAACTTAACCACTCATGCCATCTGCTGGCCCTAACTTATGCTATTTTTTGCCACAATATTTTTTGGTAATCTGTTAATGGTAATAGAAAACTGATACAATTCCCTTTAAGGAACTTATAAAAAATTTTTTTTGTTCACAAAAAAATACATGTATACACATTTGGACACTTTTTTTTTTTTTTATTGCTATAGGCACATGTGCTCATCAGAGAGACAGAAGGGGAGAAATCCTCTTCCTGTGGTGGGGTGTGTGTGTGTGTGTGTGTGTGGAATTGCCATGCTGCAATCCCTTCTCCTCCATTTTCCTTTGGGGATTTTGGGCACACACTCACATGTGCCCGGCATGAGTTTCAAGCCACTGAGTCCATATTGGCCATATAGGAGTCCAACACCTTACCTACTATGCCACCTGCTGGCCTCAGCACACAAATGGTTTTAAGAATAATTTCAGAGGTTTACGGAACCACTAGAGCTGATCTTAGGAAACTTCTAGAGAGTGTATGGATTCCTAATTTTAAAATCTTGGAGTTGGCAGGTTATTTTAATACCTTGCATACCTCATGAAAGACTTAGGGCTGTATCCATAAGATAGGAAAAGATGGTGTAAATATGAAAGCTATTACATGGGAGGATAAATATGCAGCATAAGGAGAGGAAGGGATACATCAAAGGTGACTCCTAGATTTCAAATCTGGGAGGCTGAGAGAATGGGGAAGGTTAAGAAGAGATGGAGAATGTGCAGAGACAAGAAAGTTTGTGGGGAAAAGAGATGTGGGAGACCCCAAGATACAGAGGCTACCCTGTGATGTCAGAATCAGAATTTGTTTCATCTCAGGTCTTAGAAACACTCGTGTAGGAGGAAAACCAGAAACTAAAGGTCAGCTCATGTGAGAATGGGAAGAGATTGGCCAAGGACAGGGTTTGGAACACTGTTTTCCCAGCAGGAAATCAAGTGGAGCCAGAGAAGAGAAATGAAGTTAATCATCATGGTCATCCCAGAGGTGGACCCAAGGATGGTGCCCTCAAACAGGCAATCACCAATTCCTCTAATTAATACGATGGTTGACGCTTACCTAAGGTTGAACTCCAAAACCAATTCTGTCCTTGGGAAGAGGATAATTTAGGAACTCTAAGTCAAGAACTCATTAACTCTAAGATAAGTAAATTGGTCTTCTTTCAAAGGGGAATTGAGATGGAAATGTGAATTAATTGATTCCCATTAGGAATAAAAATTCCTGAATTGGGACCAAAATAACAACAAAGAAGCAAAACAAATAAACCAGGACAGTGTAATGGCAAAAAGCTCTGATTAGAGCCATACTAGGAAGTTCCAGATATCCGGTCTGAATTGATTATGGACAGAGATCGATGCCATTAGTTTAGGAGTTATAATAAGGTGCTCCTATAATATGTAGACAGTTTTTAAAAGAGGTCACTCTCTATGCTCTAAACCTCATCTCCTAGGCCCCAGAAACACTCAGATTAGAAGCCATTTTAAATCCGAGGTGTGTCTTGGTGCATTCAGGGACCAAGGCTACTAAAGTTATGCTCAAAACTCATCTCCTAGATCCCTGAAACACTCAGACAAGGTAGAGAGACCTCTGTCCTCTCTCTGTTTCTGTCTGTTTCTTAAAATTTGTATTTATTTATTTATTTTAAATTTTAAACCATTCTTCTCACTTGGGCTTTTTCTTTCTCTTGATAATTTCATTAGTCATTTTAAATCTGAGGTATGTCCTGGTGCATACTGGGGCCAAAGTGACTAAAGTTATGCTCTAAACCTCATCTCCTATATCCCTGAAACACTCAGACAAGGTAGGGTGACCTCTGTCCTCTCTTTGTCTCTAGCTCTCTCACACTTTAAATTTTTATTTTTATTTTTCAAATTTTAAAACACTTCTCACTTCAGGCCTTTTCTTTCTTTTGCTAATTTCAGACATCATTTTAAATCTGAGGTATGTCCTGGTGCGTTTCATTTTTTATCTTTTAAAAATAATTTTTTTCCTCTTTTTTGCTTGTTTTTGTCTATATTTTTCTTCTTTTTTTTTTTTTTTTTGAGAGATTTTCGCTATAGGGTGCGTGCGCTTGCCAGACAGAGAGAGACATAGAGACAGAAAGCGAGAAATCACCCCCCAGGGGG
>NW_006159521.1:8431431-8434240 GCF_000334495.1 Tupaia belangeri chinensis | reverse complement strand
TTTTTTTTTTTTAACCTTACTTTCCTACTCTGCTCTTCAGTCTCCACGCAGAGTGTCTACACAGGCTTAGGTGCACAGTAGCCAAGCATCTGAATACTTTTAGGGTCATTGAAATCCTCAATGCTTATTGAACCTCCTCCTGCTTTAAGGGAGAAACTTATTTTTATAAATCTAAACTCATCATCTCTTTCTGTGGATACCATATTGCAAAACACAGTAGACGATAGATTTTTTTGCAGAATGACCAGAAACCACTGCAGAGGCACCAGAAATATAAGAAACCAAGAGAATATCTCTTCCTTATGTGAAAAGAACAATCCTTCATCATCCACAGAGTACAGGGGAACTCATGGAAATGTCTGATAGAGAACTCAGAATATTCATAGTGACAAAACTAAATGAGATGCAAGAGCTGAGAGACAATGAACTCCAGAAGATGCAGGAGAAAAGAGAGGAGTCCCAGGAGGTGAGGAAGTTCTTGCATGATCTGAAAGAGGAAATACACACCATAGGAAAGAATCAAATGGAGCGGTTATAGATGAAGGCTGCAATTCAGGAAATCAAAACCTCCCTTGAAAGTATTAAAAGCAGATTAGTCTATGTGGAAGCTCGAATCTCAGATGTTGAAGGCAAAACCTCTGGCTCGAATATCAGATGTTGAAGGCAAAACCTCTGACCTAGCAAAAAACAACCAAGAAAACGGAGAAGATAACACAAAAACATATTAGAATACTATCTGAGAAATACTAGATATCATTACTCACCCAAACATTCAGATGACTGGTATCCCAGAAGGTGAAGAAATTAATAAGTTCATTGACAGAGAAATACTAGATATCATTACTCACCCAAACATTCAGATGACTGGTATCCCAGAAGGTGAAGAAATTAATAAGTTCATTGACAGAGAAATACTAGATATCATTACTCACCCAAACATTCAGATGACTGGTATCCCAGAAGGTGAAGAAATTAATAAGGTCATTGATAATCTATTCCATGAAATTCTGGAAGAAAACTTTCCAAATCTAGAGAGGCATTTAAATATACAGACCCAAGAAATACAAATGACCCCCTAATAGAAACAACTCAAGAAGATTTTCTCCAAGGCACATCATAGCCAAATTGACCAAATCCACAAAGGCAAGAAACTATGATTGGCAAGAGAGAAACATCAGGTTACTTACAAAGGTTATCCAATCAGGTTAACCTCAGATATTTCATCAGAAACAATGCAAGGAAAGAATGGGAAAATATAGTCAAAGTGTTAAGTGAATAACAATTTCAATCAAGAATACTATACTCTTCAAGAGTATCCTTCTTATGAGAAGAAAAGATAAAATCATTCTCAGATAAAAAAAAACCTTAAAGAATTTACCAACACCAGACCAGCTCTTCAAGAAGTTCTGAAAGGAGTGCTTTACCAGGAAAACTAAAGACACACATACAGAAATAAGAGAACAAAAGCAACAAAGACAATGACCAACTTAATGAGAGGGACAAGAAATATCAACCATACTGTTGAATGTTAACTTCCAGGATTTAAAAGGAAAGATTGGACCACAGTAACACTGCAAATTCAAGAGAAGAAAGATTAATTTAATACGACTAAGCCGGTGAAATAGAATCTTATGACTTTTGAGTAAAACATTACTGTCTTTTTCTTTACCATGCTTTGTTTTCCCAATCTAAGGATTGTGCTTTCCTTTGAGCTGTTGATAGGTTTAGCAATTTGTTAAAATGTTTTTTTCATTTTGTTTGGCTCCTTAAATGGAAACGAACTCTTTTCCCTTCCTGATCCCTCTGGAATTGGAAAATATTTGGGAGTATTTTTATTTTGTGGCAGAATGGTTATTTGTATAAGTTCAATAATACCTGTTGCCTTGAATCAGAAATTAGAAATACTCGTTATTGGACAGGGCTTTGACTGGAATATCATATCTGAAGATTAAACCAGAAAACTATAGAACTACAGTGGCTCTCAAGTAAGCAAACAGAAGCTCTTGGAAAGATGGCCTGGCACCAAAAACAGTTCTGCCTGGCAGAGAGGATTAGAGAACCTTATCTGAAAGAATTTGTACCATAAAATAACCTGGACTTTTCCAGTCCAGCATTGTAGTCAGTAGAGATTACAAAAGAGCAGCCACAACCAGAGCATCATTTTGAGAAGGACTTAAAAGGAAGAAAAAGAGACGGATCTTTGCTAGCAGATGGTATATCACAGAATGAATACTTGGTAGGCAGGGCTGAATTGAGAAGGTTTATGTGCAAACTGTGTGCTGTGGGTTTGCTTTTCAACAGTTTGAGTAGCTGACATGTAAATATTTTCTCAAAAGTATTTAAAACCATACTGCCTCTGTTATAGAGTCACAAACAAAATTATAACAAATAATGAGAATATAATCTTTAAAATTCAGTCTTTTGAAATTTTGAAAGTTGTTAATTAACTATCAAGAACTATGGAGTATGAGCAAAAATTTTTTGATAAAGGAAATAAATAAATGATTAGGAAAAAATAGAAAAATAGGTCATTCTCAGTGCCAGCAGGTGGTGTAGGAATCACAGAGCTGGACTGTCACATGGCTGATCACGGTTCCACTCCTGGAGCAGGTAGCTTGAAAATCACACTGTGTGCATGTGCACATATGCCCAAAATCCCAGGAGGATAATGGAGGAGAAAGGATTGTGGTGTGGCCATCACCCCTGGAGGGTGAGTTCTCACTTTCCCTCTCACAGTCTCTTTCTAGGTCTCTCTGGCAAGCACAAGTGCCCTATGGCAAAAAAAAAAAAAAAAAAAAAAAAAAAAAAC
>NW_006159521.1:8413427-8430981 GCF_000334495.1 Tupaia belangeri chinensis | reverse complement strand
AAAAAAAAAAAAAAAAATTCTCTGAGGGAAAGAAGAGAACATTCTGGAGAAAAGCATGCTCATTGTTGCCTGCCCCAGGCAAAAGTCACAATGCCAAGAAGCCCAGTTTCCTCATCCATAAAACTGCAATAACAATACCTTCTTTTACAGGGATCTTACTACTATTATGGGTGGAAGTATTTGTATTATAAATACTTTAAATTTTCTGTATGTTATGAAGTTTTGATATCTTAAGAAAATTTTTCTGGCTAAGGGGAAGACAAGCCTTCCAGGGTTAGCCATTTTCTAAAGATTATAGGGCCCAGACAGGGCCATATCTTTGATATACGAACTAATCAAGCCAGGGCCATACCCTCTCTATGTGGCCTATACACCCCAGGAGGCAATATTCCTCTGCCTTAATCACCTGAGTGTCTGGTGCTTGGCAACTAGGGACCATGCCTATTGCCTAACGCCCACTGAAATGATCAAATAAGCCAATCCAAAACTGTTCACCCTGTTCTGATCTTACTTTCCTTTGGAAACCACAATAAAAGTAGTGTCTTCAACCTTACCCTTTCTCCTGTCATCTGCCTCCTGTCCACCCTGGTATGCTTCCCATGTGTCCCTTTGTGGGGTAGCATGGCGCGCTATGCCTCCTGTCTCTAGGACCTGTGAATGTAATACCCTTGGTTACATCTTGAGTGCCTCCTGTGTCTCCTTTTGTGGTCATACCTGACTGGGCATCACTTAACAGGACACAGAACAATACTCATAAAACAATTCATGTGGTGCCTGGCACATGAAAGTGGAGTCTGTTGTCACTGTGATTAGGTAACTGTTAAGTGGCACATACCCCTGAAGATGGTGTACAAATAGGAATGCCCTCCCCTGGCAGCCACATCCTGTCTAATCTAATCTACTCCTGCATCAGATCAAGAGGGTGTTACTCTGAAACTGTAACCCACTCAGTTGTGAAACATCTGAGGTCACCGTGCTTTCATAAAGAAAGGGGAAGCTTAGACTCTAGAAAAAGAATAAACAAACAAAAGTAATAAGCATTTTGTACTCACAGTATATCACATGATTGTCTTATATGAAATATTTATTAGCTCCTCAGAACAATCCTATGAAGGATAGACTATTAACCTCCCCTTTCTACAAATGAGGAAATGTAAATGTAAACGATTTTCTAGTCCATTCTCTGTTGCTTAGGAACTGAATACTTAAAACTCAGTGATATATAAGAAAAAAGGATTTTTCACCTCAAAGTTTAGAGGTCCAGGTATTCCAACCAGTGGTGACCCTTTGAAGGGGCTCTGAAGGGGTGCGGGGCATCACATGCCAAGACACAAGAGCGAGTGTGAGTCTGTCTCGCTCTTCTCCTTACAAACACACCAGGATTCAATTTTATGAATATTGTTTTGTGTTCCTTTAAGTGATGACCAGTCAGGTATGGTCACAATAGAAGACACAGAAGGGCCTCAAGAAGCAACAAAGTTTATTACATTCACAGATCCTGATTATCTTAATCCTAATCACTTCCAAAAGGCCCTCTCTCTTCATTTCATAGTTGGATTAAATTTTCACCATCTTTTTTTTTTTTTTTTTTGTCAAAAGGCCCTCTCTCTTCATTTCATAGCTGGATTAAATTTTCACCATCTTTTTTCTTTTTTTTTTTAAGAATTATTTATTGCCAGTAGGTGGCATAGGAATTTACATTGCTGGACACCCACATGACTTACCACAGTTAGAGTCCTGTTTCCAGTGACTTGAAAATCACACTGGGGGCATGTGTGTGGACGCCCAAGATCTTAGGAAGAGAATGGAGAAACAAGGATTGTGGTGTGGCTATCCCCCCTGGTGGGTGATTTCTCACTTTCCCTCTCACTTTCTCTGTCTCTCTCTGGAAATCGCATGCACCTCAGGGCAAAAATCTCTTTTAATAAAAGAATTATTTATACTATTATTACCATTTTTAATTAGCTATAGGGCACATGCACTTACCAGAGAAAGACAAAGAAAGAAAGAGAAAGCAAGCCACCAGGTCCAAGACTCAAACCATGCTCGGCCATGTAGGAGTCCGGCACCTTAACCACCACATCACCTGCTGGCTCTCAATTTTTACCATATTAATCTCATCACAATAGAAACCAAATTTCAACACATGAAATTTTGGGGGACATGTTCAAATAATAACAGTCAATAACAGTCAATAATTTATGTTTAATAGCTATTAAATGGTGAAATGTAAATAGAAACCCAAGCTTTTTTTTTTTTTTTTTTTTTTTTTTTAAAAAATGTCACAAAACAAATTTTTTTTTTTTTTTTTTTTTTTTTTTTTTGTGGCGAGGTTTTTGCTATATGGCACATGCGTTCGCCAGAAAGAAAGAGAAAGAGACAGAAAGTGAGAAATCACCCCCTGGGGGTATGGCCACACCTCAATCCCTTTTCCTCCATTCTCCTCTGGGGATCTTGGGCATGCACACAAATGTGCCTGGCATGAGTTTAAGCCACTGGGTCTGGGACTCAAATTGCGGTCAACTACATGGGAGTCCAGCGACATAGCTATCATGCCAATTGCTGGTCCCTAGAAACCCGAACACTTTCATTCTTAGCCTTCAAGCTTAATCCAAGACTCTACTCTCACAAAAGTAAGAAAGTAGTTTTCTGCCCCGCTCCAGATGATGAAGTCATGCCTAATGAGCTCAATGTGCTGGTTCTTCCCATGAATAGATCCCCATAGTAGAAATAAATGCATCAATCAGGTTCCTGTCTGAATCTACTCCAGGACAAAGTGATGCAGGTGGAGGTGATAGACTTTTGACGGGAGAAAAATTCTACTCTCTGGGTTATACGTGGGAATGAGGAGAGACAGTGGTAAGAGTTACCTGAAAGACAGAAGCTGGGGTTCAAGGCTAGGTTGAGAATCAGGAACCATCTAAAGAAGTATCAGTGCTAAAGCAGATGAGCTGAAAGGTGAAAAATCTCATTGACGAAAATAGAGAACATTATGCTATAACTGCTATAATTCATGTTTCCCAAGCTTCCAAGAGTAATGTCACTTTTCATATAGACTTCACTGCCAGGGCGGCCTAGGCTGACAAGCCAACTGAAGTAACTCAGTGGTTTTTCACGTTGTAATTTAATGAACAGGAATCTTGTGTAACTAGCCAGTGTCTAGTGAATTTGATAATCTGAGTCACATTTAAATAACACAATAAAATTAAGTTCTAGACCTGCAAAACTGAAGACAATATCTTGGGTCTCTGTTGATTCAATTCAGAGGAAAATCTCCTTTCACAAAAGAGTTAGTCAGCCTCTCTTTTTAAATTCTTTCAAGAGGCAAGAAGTTCCAGGAATCCTATGCACTCATAGTTCACTGAGTTCAACTGAATGCAAATTAAATGACAATATTACATTTCATGAACAGTGGTGGCAACAAGGGATGGCTTTTCCTTCAAGCTTCCCCAGATTTCATTATAATGAGGCTATTTTTTTAGTGTATTACTGCCATTTTCTGAACTTATATAAAGTATCTTCATAAGACAGTTTCTTTTATTGATCTGTATCAAGCACACAGCATACTCTAAAGCAAGTCTCCCAGCTCATCTTTCAACCAGACTTCTGGTTCTAAGGTCTCCACTGTTCATGAGTGAGATCAACAGCACGACAAGGAGGGACAGCACATTTCAGGGAAATGAAGTCAGGACTTGGGACTAGGGTGCTTGGTTCCAGCATTCTAATCCTGGCCTTACTGTGAGTAGACTCTAGGGAAGCCACTGAGATTCTCAGGCCTTTCTTAGGGTAGAGGACTTGGGTTTTGTGTACGTTAAGGCTTTTTTCATTCTTAAAATTCAGTGATCTCGTGAATGTCTCTGCAAGAAAGTAAATAATGTTCATATCAATTTATTTGAAAACAGACTTGTCAGAGAAAGTGAACAGTTTCTCTCAACCAGCTACTTAGTCCTCATCTTTGCTATAGTTTGACCCAGGGCTCTCTTACGAGCTGGAGGTTCTGTACATTAATCAAATTTACCAATACTTTTAATTGGAGTGAGAACATTTTGAGGACAGGACTGTTTTACATTGATCTTCTCTGCTCAGGACCTGGCACCACACTAACTTATACATACACAAACATTTGCGGAACTGATCTGGATCAATATGGATACGAACAATGTCGTGCTATAGACAATATACGCGATATGTCCAATTCATACCTCTTAAGATAGTGTATTAAACCACTTTCAAGATATCTCTTTACCTCCATGTACTAAATATAATAAATGTTTTAAAATTTTAGATAAAATGTTCATTCGAAAAATGTTATTGACTGCTTTTTTCCCCCTGCCTGAAGAGAGTGCAATTTTTCTTTCGTGTCCTTTAGTAGCATACCAAATTTCAACAGTCAAACCCTTTGATATCATGGGACAAACAAAAATAAAAGTGATCTTGCTTCATTTAGTCAACATGCTTTCCCTTAAATTCTCTCTGAGCAAATGTTTGAGTAAACGGAAGGTCTTTATCTTTGTACCCAAAGGATCAATGAACTCAGATCATAGGGGACATGAAAATCACAAAGCTAAGGATCTCTTTAGCAAGTGCACATTAGCCATGGCTGTATCCAGTTGAAATGGAATTGACTTCAAATTTTTCTCTATGAATTATGCAATCAGTAATAAATTGGTTATTTTTATCAATTTGCCTGTTAAAGCCACTTCGTTTTATGCAGAGTTGATCAATTATTTAGAGATTAGATTAGAAAAAGGCTATCTGGGTAGACATGATCATAGTCGATAATTCTTCACATTAAGCCAAAAGAGGTTTGGTGTTTTGAGTATGATCCTCCATTGAGAAGCATAGCATTTAAAATATACCTTCGAGACCAGCAGAGGGCGTAATGGCTACTTCGCTGGACTCCCACATGGCCAACTGCAATTCAAGTCCCAGACCTGTTGACTTGAAACACGCTGGGTACGTGTGTGTGCGTGCCCAAAATCCTGAGAGGAGAATGGAGGAGAAGGGATTGTGGGATGGCCATTCCCCCTTGGTGGTTACTTCTCGTTTTCTGTCTTTCTGTCTCTTTCATGCCTTATAGCAAAAATCTCTCTGAAAAAAAAATCAATGAAACAAAATTAAACACGCCTTTAACTCACTACCAAGAACAAAGGTTTTGTTGCTAGTGCCAGAATCTGCAGTGAGTTTCTGGAGAATGGTCTATTTGAAAACATAATTTTGTTTTGGGGTGAGGAAGGTTGGAGCCAGAAGGACTCTTGCACTTTGCTGCTTAAGAAATGTTTTCACTTTCAGAATATGCTTTGTGCACGAGTCATCTGAGTGTTTGGCTATTTGGGGAAGGCGCCAGGTCTACTGATTCCAAATCCATTAAAGTGGTGAAACTGTTCAGCAAACAGTCTTTGGCCAAGAGGAGGGAGAGTTATGACTGGTATTGAAGTCACGACACCTAATTGCACTCATGGGGACACTTCATTTTCTTAGCCTCCACAGAGATGAGCATCAAGATATTGAGGATGAGCAAGTGCGTTTAAAGAAGCTTCCTGGAAACGGGAAATCACGGAAAGAAGGGAAAAGAGCAACACAAAGGAAACAGTACCGGCCCATTGGGAGAGGGCATTTCCTCCGTGACTGAGAAGAAAGTGCACTTCCGGTTCTTCACGTTTGGAGGAACGGGCTCTTCCTAAATGAAGGCTGTCTGGAGAAACACGGCCGTCCACGTGTTGAAGTCTCATCCAGTTAAACTGTAACTGGTTTCTTGAACATGTTCTACTTCTGCAAAATTACTTTGGCCTCGGATCTATTATCTGAGGTTTACCTAACTCTCTAGTGAAATTAATACATTAATTATTGTTTAATGACTTGTTTGGAGTGGGGACAGGATATTGGGGGAGTGGAGGAGAACCCTCATTAAATGACTGGTAAAAACAAAACATAATTTTGTTGTTAAATGTTTAGAAGTAATTGTAATATATATATTTTTTTACTAGCTTAAAATGGATTTTAAAAATTGTAATGATACATAACCTAAGGCGGTTTGGGGAGATGAGGGCGATTTACCTTGCACATGTGCCCCAGCGTCTCCAGGGAGTGTCCTAGACGCCTATGGAGAACCACAGGATGCCTTATAGCAGAAGGATGCCATGTCTCCTCTGGGTCTAAAGTTGAGGTGAACTAACTGATCATGAGCATTGCTGTTTCTCTCCATCGTGTTGCAACAACTATAAACTAGAAATTCACAAGTTTTAAGGTAGGTTACCTTGAAAAGAGCTATATAAACTGATTTTTATGTCCTCTGTACTTAAAGGAGCAAAACAATTATAATTTGTAGAGTTGCTTCTGGAAGGAAAGTCTTCTGACCTAACACTTTCATAGACATGATTGAGGTACAACCAAATAAGAGTGATAGTTAACTTGCTAGAACAAAAAAGGAATCCCCATACTCTCAGGACTGTATGGAGAGCACGCTGGTTAGTACACAACAACCAGTAGGCATTTGGGGTTCTCCACTGGCAGACTTTGAAATGCAAGCAGTGGATTCCTGCCCCAGCTGCCAAGAGATCTGGGGGCTGGGGGTTGTTCCCTTTCTCAGGGGACCATGTTTAGCAACTTCGTTAGTGGGGGTGAGAGGGTAGGAGAGTACACGGACATAGAGGGGAATGAAAGTTCTACTTTTGGGTTTTTTTTTTTTACTCCATGTTAATGTGTGGGACATGTGACTCCTCACCCCACGCCTCAGCCTGGTAAATAATTCAGGCTTCTAAAATGCTAACCCTGTGGTTACATTACTAACTACCTTCTACACAGCAAAGCTGCTACTGCACCATCAGCAGGGCACGTGCTTTTGTTTTTCTACCATTCTGAAAATAACTCACAGGAAGTGTGATCAGTTGTGTAGTCGTTCTATGAAACAGTATAATCCTAATGAAATTAGGAAAGATCAAACAAATATCTATCCATGAACTAAAATCTCCTTTCAATTTTGGCAAAATGGATTTCTCTGTGAAGTTTGAATTAGGAGAGCAAAGGTTTAGATTTCAATCCTCACTTTCTTACTATGTCCCTGCTCTTTCTGTTTTCTTTCTTTCTTTCTTTATACATTTAATCCCTGTGTATCATTACAGCATACTAAATGAATTTTCCTATCATGAATATCTACAAATAGAACTACCATACAATCTAGCAATTCCATTCCTGAGTATCTGTCCAAAGGATAGGAAAACACTGAATCAGGAAAACACCTGCCCTTTCTTAAGCTTCAATTTCCTTGACTGTAACGTGAGTTTTCTCTTCACTTCCCAATTCAATATGTGCTTATTGAAAGAATATGCACCAGGGACACAAGAGGCACTGGGTAACCGCTATCTTGAGCTGTTTTATTTTTCATTCCTTTGCATTTCTTCCTATGCTTGGACCCTAAAAATATGTTGAACAGGGGCCAGACCGTGATGCTGTGGTGAAACAAGACATTCTGTGTGAGGCAAACCTACGTGGAAAGGGTGCAGTTGCATCCAGATACCTTCCCGAGTACACAGGGCACACATGCCCATAAAAAGGGGCTCACTGCAGTGGAGAATGGATTGTGGCATCAGGACCCTGTAGAGGGTGCTGTGTCTCTGTCCCTTTCTATCCGTTTTGCTCACTCTCACTCCTGGAATAAATACATGAACTTATAAAAATAGATGTTGAATAGTTTTCAGTTTTTGTTCTTAAATCAAGGGAATAATTCTTTATGCATTCTTCTGTAACAACCTTTTCTTGTTCAGTCAACAGTTTCCAACTTTCTAGACATTCATAGTGTGGTAAGAGAGACAAGCATGTAACAAGAAATTGCAATTTTTTCTGCTCCCTTTATTTTATAACTGCTTCTTGAGATATAAATAAAATAATTTATGCAAATGCTTAATAAACTGTGAAGAGCTACTTAAAAAAAAAAAAAAAAAAAGATAAAGAGGGGATGCAGCACTTAGTGTAAGGGCTATGTCGCTGAACTCCCATGCAGTCGACCGCAGTTTGAGTCCCAAACCCAGTGGCTTAAATCTCACGCCGGGCGCGTGTGCGTGCGTGCCCAAGATCCCGAGAGGAGAATGGAGGAGAAGGAATTGCAGCGTGGCCATCCCTCCTGGGGGGTGATTTCTCGCTTTCTGTCTCTCTCTGTCTTTCTGGCGAGTGCATGAGCCCTGTAGCAAAAATCTCTCAAGGAAAAAAAAGAGAAAAGTCTAGCGTTCAGGGACCAGCAGTTAGCGTGATGGCTATGTCGCTGGACTCCCATGTAGCCAACCGCAGTTCGTGTCCCGGACCTGGTGGCTTAAAACTCACACTGGTCGCATGTGCGTGCGTGCCCAAGATCCCAAGAGGAGAACGGAGGAGAAGGGATTGAGGCATGGCCATCTTCCCTGGGGGGTGATTTCTTGCTTTCTGTCTCTCTGTCTCTGTCTTTCTGGTGAGCACATGCGCCCTATAGCAAAAACCTCTCAAAAAAAAAAAAAAAAAAAGGTCTAGCATTCAGTGTTCTCTCATTCTTGGATCTCCACAAATATTTATTAAATTATATGATATTTTATTATGAGATAATTTGTGTATTTGGTAAAGACAAATTTATAGGTTTTCTTAGTTCATCTAAATGAAATACATTTAAACAAAGAGATATTTCTTTTCTTCTTATAAAGATTTTTTGCCATAGGACATGTACACTGCCAGCGAGATAGAGGGAGAGAGAAAGTGAGAAATTACCCCCCAGGGGGGAATGGCCATGCCACAATCCCTTCTTCTCTCTTTTCCTCCTGGGATTTTGCGTGTGCATGCACAAGTGCCCAGTGTGATTTTCAGCTGCCAAGTCCAGGACTTGAACCATGGTCAGCCATGCAGGAGTCCAGCACCTTAACCACCTGCTGACCCCAAAACAAGGAGATATTTCTGAAGTAGAATATTTGCTACGACCCCCTTGCTGTGGCTCTGCCCTCTATCTCTTATCCTTTTCCAAAACCTTACCCATTTCTCATCAATCTCTAAGACACACCATCCCTTACCTTGCCCTTGAACCTCCTGACCAGAGGAACATAGAAGGATGAGTCTCAGGGTACATGGGGGAAACGAGGATGAAGTATTTGTTATGCTCATTACTAGTAAATTTTGTTTAAGCTGAATTTTTAAAAGTTTTCTGCCCTTTTGTTTTTGAAAATTTTGCCAAAAGGCATGTGCACTTGCTGGAGAAAAACAGAGAGAGGTGGAAACTAAGAAAGCAGTCCTTTCCGCTCCATGAAAATACTCATGCTACAATCTCTTCTCTCTCTCTCCTTCCTCTCAAACTTTTGGACACACATGCACATATGTCCAGCATGTTTCTCAGATTACCAGATCTGGAACTCAAACCCCATAGTTGGCCATGTGGAATCCAGTGACCTTAATCACTGGCTGGCCTTAAAAATGTGTTTCTTTTGTTTCATATAAAAATGTTCCTCCCCCACAATAGCAAAAATGACTATCCATGTCAGAGGGTCACTGGAAAATTTGAATATCATAATACATGTTTTAAGTTAGACACACCTTAATACATGAATATTATAATTCATTTTGAATACTATTTCTAAGTTTTATTTTCATTTTAGGCATTTCAAAACATTTCATATCATGAAGAAAAAAATTTTATGTAAACTTACTATTTTTTTTTTTGGAGAAGTTTTTGCTATAGGGCGTGTGCCCTCATCAGTCAGACAGAGAGAGACACAGAGACAGAAAGCGAGAAATCACCCCCCAGGGGGGATGGCCACGCCACAATCCTTTCTCCTCCATTCTCCTCTCGGGATCTTGGGCACGCACGCGCATGCACCCGGCGTGAGTTTTAAGCCACCGGGTCCGGGACACGAACCACGGTCGACTACGTGGGAGTCCAGCGACATAGCCATTATGCTAACTGCTGGTCCCTGAACCCATCTTCTAGTTTATGAAAAATAAGACCATTACCTCAGTCTCCTATGTGGTTCCTTCTCACATCCTCATTGCAAATGACCACTGTCTTGAATTTTTTTTTTAATCATCTTTCTAGATTTCTTTGTATTACTTCCTATGCTTGGATCCTAAAAATATATTGAACAATTTTGTTTTTTCTTAATGTAGAGAAATTATTCTTTGTGCATTTTCTTGCAACTTCTTTTTTTTTTGGTTCAACCTCACATTTCTGAAATTCATGTACCTTATTATGTGCAACTGTAATTCATTAATTTCTACTGCTTTATGGTATTCCATTATAAATTTACTAAGTTTACTTATCATTTAACAATTAGTTAGCATTTGGATTGCTTTTAGTCATTTTGTTACTAGAAATAGCATGAATAATAATAAAAAATATAAATAAAGAAAGACATAGAGCTGTCATAAACTGTTTTATATATTTCTGTATGCATATGTATGCAGCAATATTTCCCAAGGTATATTTCTAGGTATTAGATTTCTGGGTTGTTAGGTACACACACCTTTAAATTTTTTAGATAATGCCAAACTGTCTTTGGTTTCAGAAGGGATTATGCCAATGTCTATAGTCAGTAGCAATGCATTGGGATTGCAGATGTTCTACATGCTTGCCACCTGTTGATACCATATTTTTTCTTTTTGCGAATCTGGTTAGTATGAAATATAATCTCACTTGGGCTTTAATTTGCATTTGTTCTATCACTAGTGAAGCAGAGAATATTTTCATGTTTATTGGCCAGTTGAAGTTTTTCTTTGAAGTGCCTTTTTAGGTCTTTTGACCATTTTCCAATTGGGTTGCTTACTTTTTCTTTAGAGATACTAGATATTACTTTTATCTATATATCTTCTTCTAAATGTCTGTGTCTTCCTTTATTCTATCTTTTGATAAACAAACATTTCTTAAATTTAACCTAGTCAAATATATCAACATTTTCTTCCATTGTTTCTTTATTTGTGTCTTGTTTGGAAAAATCATCCTATGCTGACAACAGAGGATTTTGAATGCTATGCCTAGAATTTTTTTCTTTTTTTTTTTTTTTAATCTATAGCATGTTGAAGAAAAGATATGTAATTTGGACAATTACTGACAGTAGTCTAAAGTTTAGATAACAGAAGAAGAATCTGAAACTAGAGAGAGATCAATCATTATTCATTTCAATTGTCCACATGAAAGACACACATACGAAAAGGGTTTCTTGAAATAAGTTATTCTAATTTCTAAATATATCCAATCCATTTTAATTAAAATTGAGACCAGAAATACAAACTTCAAAAGCAGAAACTTTGACTTAATTTTAAGAATAGCCACAAAGAAAGAAATAGAAGAATTAAAATGGAAAAGAGGAGGGCTGGTCCATGGCCTAGTGGTTAAGGAAGCCATATTCTACATGGCAGTTAAAATCCTGGACTCGATGGCTTGAAAAACATGCCAGTGGGGGAGGGGGCTCAGTAGGTGCTATAGTGGTTAAGGTACTGGACTCCCACATGGCTGACCACAGTTTGAGTCCTAACCCAGTGGCTTGAAACTCATGCTGAGTGCATGTGCATGCATGCCCAAATTCCTTAGAAGAGAATGGAAGAAAAGAGAGTGTGGCATGGCCATCTATCTGAGGGGGGTGGTTTCTCACATTTTCTCTCTCTGTCTCCAGTGAACACAAGTGCCCTAAAGCAAGAATCTCTCTAAAAAAAAGGAAAAGAAAAACATGCCAGTGGTGTGAGTGAGCACGCCAGAATTCCTAATAAAATGGAGAAATGGAGAAGATGGAATGGCAGTATGATTGTACCCCATTGGGGGAATTTTATTCATCTTTCTCTGTCTCTCTCTGTCTCTCTCGATCTCTTTGGTGAGCACAAGCACTACTCTCTGGCAAGAGGAAGAAATGAAATGATGATTATTTATAGCTCATATTTTATCCTATTTCAAAAAGCTAAGATAACCAAACCAGTTAGGATTTTTAATGGTGAAATTAACAGAAATCACATTCAAACAGACTTTAAAAATATGAAATATTATTTGTCTCCTAACTACAAACCCATAGGTGGAGTGAGTCTCAGGGTTGATAGACCAAGAAATGAGCAATGTCATCAATTACTCAGGTATGTCCTATCTTCCTGCCCTGCTAGTCTCTGAATCAGTTTTATAAGAAGGCTAGTCATTCCCCTACTCCTCTCCATTCAAGATTACATGATGGCTCTAGTTGGGACTGTAAGCTTTCTTGATGGTGTTTAGTGGATGACAGAACTGAGTTCTTGGAGCTTTCACAGAAATGAAAAACTTCTTTGTAAAGTCCCATCAAGTTTCCTCCCAAATTTCATTACCCAAATTAAACTGTATTATCCTGGAACAGGTATGATTTCAAGGGAAAGAAAACTTATTCTGATCAACCTAGACTAATCAATGTCTACCCTTAGACCTGAAAATGGTCAGTCTTTCACCTAAAGCCTATAGTTGCATAGAAAAGAAGGTGGATATGCAAATGAAAACTCTGGATAGAAAGAAGGCTTAGTAGATACCAAGTAGGCAACTAATAATGTTCACTATAATATAAGCTAGAAGCCTATTTGAAATTATAAAGAAGTTTAAATGATGGCACATATACGCAAGAAAATATTCCATAGTCGTTAAAAGATGAATTGTACACTGGCATAGAAAGATGTACAGAACATTTTAAGCAGGAAAAACTTATTAAATATAATATAATTTCATTTGAAAAAAAGGAGAAATATTTAAAGAAATCTACTGAAAAAAACTATAGGAATGTATTTCAATTTTATTAACCATAGTTATCACTGAGAGTAGTGACTATGAAACATTTCATCTAAATACTTCTGAATGATGTATTTTAATTTAGTATGATGTTATACTTGGGGGAAAAAGTTATTTTTTTCTCCCAAATGGGAAAAAACAAGAAAGTGGAGGAAATGGATGAAATGATAATTTGAAGTGAAGCAACTTTGAAGGGATGTTTTTCAGCATAAGAAAGACTGGAGCTTGTTTTCTTCCCTGGGAAGAAAGCCAGTTTGGGAAAGGGACTGAGAGGTTGAGAACGTTGCTTGGCCAAGGTCCCAGAGGGGCTGGAACAGAACAGCAACATGGGGGCCAGCTTTAGAAAGAAGGAAAGGAATAGAGGACAATACGATAAAACTAGGGCAACTTTGTGAGGAGGAGGGGCACAAAGGAGTTACAGCCAATGAACCCTATTTGTTTTCCCAATGGATTGGGAGAAAAAATAATCAGCTGAGTAGGAGAGTTGAGATTCAGAGCTGGAGGGGCATAGAAGAGGTATATGGCTGCAGCTACATAGAGAGAACTAGGGCATGATATCCAACTTACCAGGTATGCTCACGAGGTTCTCAGACTACATCCCAGATCTATGGAATCAGAGTCTCTGAGGGAAGGCGTTTCTAATGTATAATAAATCTGGAGCATTTGAAATCAAAGGTTAAGGATATGGGGGGCCACTTCCGTACTGTAGCACAATTATTTACAATCAAATCAATTAATACATTTCTATGATTTTCTCTAGTATCATTCAACAGCCTAAGAAGAACACATCTGAGAAAATACAGGGCTGAGTACACCCAGAGTTGGGCTTTGGCCACATGGGTGTAGAGAAAGTCAACGAATCAGTGGAACCTGAGATGCTGGTAAGTGTATCATTAGCTTAGGCAATCATGAGATAAGAACCAGGTGGAGAAGGAGTTATTGAGGGACTGGAATTTATGAGGAGAATGTAAAGTAGATTTGGGAAAGTTGGACAGTGGGTGAAAGGTGAGGACTGAAACTTGTAGTCAGTGAGATGTGTCTTGGTGTTAAAGATTTTCAAAGAGGAACAGTCTTAGGTGGTGATACAACCCCAACAACAGCCACTGTTTCTGTAGTTAATTGGAAGTATAGTTGACCAAAGTAGGACGGGGACAGGGAAGTTTGGTCTGAGTGTGAGGTGGGTACCATTCTGAACACTAGACTTCTATCCTAGGATCCCATGAGCATAGGCAGAAATGCTTACTCATGGCAAAACCAGAGATACAGAGAAGAGAACGGTGGGGAGAAGAGAATGCAGGGAAGGACAGAGACAGGGAGAACAGTAGGAGCTACATGGACTGGCCCTGGAGACTCAGCATGGCACTGCATCCTAGGGTGCATGCCAATTTTAGAACTGTTGACAGCAGGATAAGTGACCTCTCGGACACTGTGCTAGCTGATATTTTATTCTATTTCTGGCTTATACTTCTATTTTACTGTATGGTGCATTCATTCGCAGGTCTTTGTCACTTAGTCTATTCCACAAAGACTATTCCTCAACAGTAGAGAAGTGCTTTTCTCACTTCTAAATTCCTACTGCTTAATGCTATGCCTGACACATGCCCCATGCAGTGTGTAAGGTTTTTCTACATGAATGAATGGAAGAAATTAAGCATCCTCACACTTCCAATTACAATGGTGGAGAGAGGGCATTTCTACAAAGACCTCTCTCGCAGGTGGATAAAGGGAGGGATGTTGTTTACTGCATATCTTCTTAGATGTTTTTGAAAATTTTGTTTGGTGACAGGCTTGGGAGTGTGAATTATGTTTAATGATGAGTAATTTATGGTGCCAGTGGTGAATAAGATGACTGTCAACTGAAGGTAGAATGAAAGAAAGAAAGAAGATATCCTTCCCTTTCTGAGCATGAAGCATTCAGTATCTCAAGCTCAGCCTCTGCTTTTTTCAGACTTTTTCCCCAAGGAATCCATTCTTTGGATTCATTGATCACCTCTATGAGCCCACAGACATTTCTTCCATATGTGAACCCATATCCTTTCTTCTTTACATCTCTTAGAGGCAGCAGGGAGCTCTTGAGACTCATTTTTGCATAAGCGGAATTAATGCATTCCTGGTCCTCATCCAGGGTTTCCTCTTCTAGGGTTGAGCATCACCTTCCTCAGAAAGTTAGGCACTCAGGAGCCAACCTGGAAGAGTCCTTTTGCCTCATCTTCCACATTTAATCCACCAAGTCCTTCCAATTTTAAGTCCTGCCGATGACTTATGCTTTTAGTCCTAAGCACTACTTGCAAGGCTCAGTATACTCTGACCCTTATCTATAGCAGAGACTCATTTTGCACACCATGCTCCTTCACTCTCACTGGGGTCCCTCCACCGTGTTTTTTTGTTTTGTTTTAATTGTTTGATATGCACCAAGCTGACCTGCATCTCCACCCCCACCCAAGGCATTTGTACTTGCACTTCCTTCCCCACTTCATGTAGTTAACTCCTATGTTCCTTTCTGGTCTCAACTGACATGATTTCCTTGGAGAAGCTATCAGAAATGTCTCTGAGAAGGTTAATCCCTTTGTTATATTTGCACATAGAAACATGGCCCTCATCCTTACAGTATACATCTCAGCTGTGATTTTATATTAGTGCATGGGTGATTGCTTCTCTTATGTGTGTCTCCTTCTCTAGACTCTAGGCTCTGTGAGAGGCCTTTGTGTGTTTTTACTAAGCTCAGTGCTTGACACATAATGAGTATGCTATAAATATTTGCTAGATGAGTGAATAAAGAGACTAGAGAACACCCTGTGTGTTATTAGTTGTAGTCACAGTAATAAGGTCCTGTTTCTCTGGTCCATCCACTGGGACTTGGGAATAGTGTGGTCATAGAGAACTCTTCTAGACAATGATATTCATTATAACTAACCAAGAATTAAACCCAGAGCATGGTGCTAGCTGATATTCTCATTCTGTTTCTGGCTTATACCTCTATTTTACTGTATGGTGCATTCATTCGCAGGTCTTTGTCACTTAGTCTATTCCACAAAGACTATTCCTCAACAGTAGAGAAGTGCTTTTCTCACTTTTGAATTCCTACTGCTTAATGCTATGCCTGACACATGTCCATACAGTGCGTAAGGTGTTTCTACATGAATGAATGGAAGAAATTAAGCAACCCCACACTTCCGATTACAATGTTGGAGTGAGGTCATTTCTAAGAAGACCCCCCCTCCCAGGTGGATAAAGGGAGGAATGTTGTTTACTGCTTATCTTCTTAGAGGCTTTTGAATATTTTGTTTGGTGACTGGCTTGGGAGTGTGAGTTATGTTTAATGATAGGTTTTTGTTTTATTTTGTTCCTTGTTCTGCAATGGTGTGGCCTCAGGCAAGTTATAACTTCTTTAGGTCTAAATTCTAGATGTTACCTACAGATTAAATGTCTCCTCTTGCCCTTGGATTCTCACCAGCTGTTTTTGCCACATCCTCTTCTCCCTCCCTTCCTGACTGCCTCCTCAGCTGAAAATGACTGACAGCCTCCTGTAATGGTAGGGGAGGGCCTGAAACAGAGCTGGCTTCTCTGTGGGAGGGTTGGGAGTAAGTACGCAGTGTGGGTACTAATTTCATGGGACTGCCTTGGTATTCAGAAACTACTGCCGGATTCTATTTCTTCAGACAAACCAGTTTTGAAAAACAAGGCTTGAATATTTGGCAGGATGAGAAGCTAGTCCTAAACAAAGTTTGTTACCTGTAAGAAAGTTAATTCATCACATCTAAATGGTATAGCCTAGGAAACTTGGTTAGGTATGTATACCCCCTTTCTTGTTTGATTGGCATGACATATATTCAGAATGATCTCTTTCTGGCTCAGTCATCAGCAGTTTAGAATTTCAAGCTGCTATTATTTATTTTCTATTTTGTATTTTGCCTAAATATTTCATGGGAAACGAATGGGAATAAGTTGGTTTCTTAAATTGAAATCCTTCTTCAAAAGAAACTCAAAAAGTTGCTTCTACTCTCTTTCTGATTCTTGGATCCCAAACTACCCTTAGTAGATGAAGTCTAGCTTTAGTAACCAAGAAGACAACCTCTTCTGCTCTACGGATTTGCAGTGCAAAGCTTGCGATAGTGTCTCTGCATGTTTATTTCTCCATCTCTAGAATAGTCACAGTGGTTCTTACAAACCTCAAGGTGGTGTCATGAAATCACTAAAATGATAATGAAGAAAACACGAGTAATTAATCTTGTCAGAAAATGAATCTATATTTTCTTCATAGTTTAATTTACCTCCTTTAGCAAAGAATGACTATACTGTATGTATCTGTACCTGATTTGACAATTCCAAACTACACCCTAGCCACCCACTTCAGAATAGGGTAAAAAAAAAAAAAAAAAAAAAATCAGAAGCCTACAATTGTGTAACATGTAAATCTCTTCTGGACCAGGGCCCATCACTGTGGTTTGGCAATACAACCAGCACAACATCTCTTTTCTCATCTCTTGGGAAAAAAGAAAGAGAGAGAGAAACTACCTTGAGAATAAAGGTAATGATTAATTTATCAGGCAAAAAAGGATCATTTTGGGGATTTCAGGTTTTAACTCGCTAATTCAAGCAAATAGCAAGCAGGGGATGACAGTTTCACCAGAAGAGGATTAAGTCACAGCCTCTAATTGGTACCGCACTTGTACAGCCAGAGAATCTCACCAGACACCTCCAGAAATCGGAGAGCAGTTGTCAAAAGTTCCATGTTCACGTGAAGGTGGAGACCAGAACAAGAAGGTATTCGTGGCAAGAGTGGTCCTTGGAGAAGCCCCCAGATGCAGCCCCAGAAAGGAC
>NW_006159521.1:8404166-8413243 GCF_000334495.1 Tupaia belangeri chinensis | reverse complement strand
TGGAGAAGCCCCAAGATGCAGCCCCAGAAAGGACAAAAGGGAAAAAGCTTCAAACAGAGATTGGTCTTGAAGAGCAGTTTAGCTAAAGAAACCCTCTCCGAGTTCTTGGGCACGTTTATAATGATCGTAAGTATTTCCTGATTTCCTAAATTCTGACCCAGTAATACCTCCCTAGCTGCCAAGCTGGTGGTGAAGAGTTGTTTTGTTTTTTTTGTTTTTTCTTCGAGTTAGCTATCAGATTCATCTCTTCCAGGAAGCAGCAAATTACTCCTAGGCTGTTTGGCTATTTTAGTGGCCATAATATGAGGTTTTCGTTTACTCATTGCATTTATCCATAAAACTAATGGGAGGTATAAGAAGGGGAATGAAGTACTTTCTTCATTTCATGGATTTACTCACACTCTTAAATGGCTTTGTGCTTTAAAGTCAGTTGTTAGAAAATTTTTTCATTGATTAATTGATTTGTACTCTGCTTGTTTTCTGTAAGCATTGAGGCGACTCAGTCACCTGGAATAAGCATTGACAGTCAAATAAATACAAATGGCAATAAACAGGGCACTATGACCAGTGCTTGGCAAGATCGCACTGTCAGATCACTTGACTCTTAATGAATTAGGATTTTCCCTGTGTAGAAAGGGAATAGTGTATCATACAGTACTCTAGCTTTGGTTTACATCCTTTGTTCTCTCTATTTAATTCTAGCTAGTCTCTAAAGATCTCCAATTGGACAGTTAAGAAAACCTTCTAGAGGCACTGATTCTAAGTGCCTCTTGAACATTTGTCCAGAGGCTTACTCAGCTATTAACGAGAGTCTGGAAAGTTTCCTAAAGTGGCATGAGCTCTATGTTTCATCTTGCTGCGTATTCTACCATTCTCTGAATCGTGAAGTTTTGGTGGGTGCCAGACCACTTGTGAATGTAAAATTACGGTCATGTGGTAGCTATTGATTTCAACTTGTTTAAAAACAAAAGCTAAAACTCTGCTCAAGCTTTAATATTTTAGTTATAATGTCATGTTTCTTAGGATTATAGAGAATTTCCCATAAGCCTTATACATGAAAAGTTCTTTGCTTCGAATGAATACATAATAATTTAGAAGGATAAACTTAAACCCCATCAGTTAAGCCAACATTGAGAAACAAATTTAAATTAAAAAAATTGAACTAGCTTTACATGAAGAGTGTCCTCCATCTTCTGGCCTCTGAGAGACTCTTCTTACCCAATTCACTCAAATATTTCTAGGGAGTTATGGACAATTTCTTGCATCTCCCACCTTCTCTTGGCAGTAAGCCCTGGCCCTGATTATATGCACTTTCATGGGTTGGGGGGGAGTTAGAAGGAATAGAGAGAAAACACAAGCCAATGAGTCTTTTGACTCTAGTCACTGCTTACTGGAAAATTGCTTTCAGTGAGTCCGAGACCATTGCGTCATGGTATTTGACAATCTGTTCCCAAAGAGAAGAGCAGTTGTCACCACAGACAGCTTACAGCCCACTGCAACCTGGGGTACAGAAAAGTGAAGCAAATTCAGTTAGAATTGTTACTGTTCTGCAGAAAACAAAGAGGAGGAAGTAAACTAAACATCCTTTTTTTGCAACCAAAAAAGTTAAAACCTTCTTTATTTCTTAACAAGGACTGTTTCATAACCCAGTTCTTTCTGAGTTGAGAAGGCTGAGGTTGCTTTTAGCCATTCATTGCTCTGTTCATACAACTAGTAGTGTGTCTTCCCCAACATTCACAGTGAAAACTAAAGGAATATCTTTTTTTTTTTTTAGAGGTTTTTGCTATATGGTGTGTGCACTCGCCAGAAAGACAGTCAGACAGAGAGACAGAAAGCAAGAAATCATCCCCCAGAGGGCGATGGCCATGCTGCAATCCCTTCTCCTTCATTCTCCTCTTGGGATCTCACTCATGCACATGTGCCCAATGTGAGTTTAAGCCATCGGGTCCAGGACTTGAACCGCAGTCGACCATATGGGAGTCCAGCAACACAGCCCTTATGCCAACTGCTGGTCCCAAGGAATAATATCTTAATTCATATTCTAAGATATGAAACTTTTGTATCTTCTGGCTAAAGCCAGTCATTTTCCAGAAAGATTCATTTCTATTTATACTATACATTTATTTTCTAAAATGTACCCTGCTGAAACTATAATTGTGATTAATCTTCAGTTTTGTTGAGGCTAGTGGGGATGTGTAAACAAGATGTTTCTGCATAAACATAATTTTTTTTCACCCATAAATCTTGCTCAAAGATTATTCAAAGTAATTATTTCTGTATTATAAGAAAATGTGTGTTTTACCTTTTTTTTTCCTAGTAAAAAACTTGTATGTTAATGGGGCATAAGGAAAGGACACATTAAAAAGATGAAAGAGAATATGCAGGGTTTATTAATCCTTCACATTTATGAGATTGGTTTCCCCCAGGCCCTGGTAATCAGGTGCCATTTTTCTCCCTCCTCTAAATGCTCTTTTAGGGGAAGCATCTCAAACTTATTCACATCATGATATAAAGACTGATAAGGCCTACGTTAGCATTAAGGGAAAAGACAGTTCATAAAAAATTCTTTATAAACTACAAGTAAAACCAGCAATAAGTCACACATTGAACCAGCTCAGTTTGGTCTTTTAGACAATGAGAGAGAGGCCTTCCGCTACTAGTGTCAGGGAAAAGGTCTGCAGTGCATCTTCCCTATCACAGAGGAAAGGTTTAGAAGCATTGAGCAGTAAGGGTAGGGAGCACTATGAAGCACCTAATATAAGTTCTTTAGATTCATTTGTTCAGTCCTTACAAGAGCTGCATTAGGAGGGCTTTATTATCACCCATAAACAGTTGGAGAAAATGAGGACTCAACGAGATGAAGTAACTGGCTCAACCCAGAAAAGCACTGAACTGGGATTCTTTTCATTTTAGAGCCTCCATCTTTGGTATGAATTCCCACCCACTGCTGGAATACTTCTGGGACTGTCCTTCATAGAAGGCGAATCGGATTCCCTCTGCTTCATCCGTTCCATAGTTTGGAGCCATCAGTTAGCTGTGTCTTGTTTGTGGGGCATGAGTATTTACTGATGAGACCAGTCATACCCTGGAGCCAGTGTCTGCACTTTCTGTGTTCAATGCTTCAGGCAGGAGATGAAGGTAGAGACGAGGACACTGTGCAGCCCCCTGCACCTGGGCTGTGACTTGGGGATGCCAAATTGCAGAAATTGCATTAACACTGAGACCACCCTGCAAACTAACAGTGGCCACCTGCTTCCTACTGGGTACCTGACTGTGTTGTGATCTTGGTCAATGAATACACCTCCGTGAGTCAGTTCCCTCAAAATGAGATAACATTTTACAGTACTCTTGTGAGAATTAAATGTGCTTTACCTGTAAGGTGACTGATACCTGTAAGGTGACTTGACATATACATGCTAGCTCCCTTTCCCCTTTCTAGTGCCTTTCCTTCCTCCACTCAAGACTCCTAGTATTGAAAAACAGCTCCTAGGATTAAAAACCAGCTGTCTCTACTTGAGATGCCAGCTGCTTTCCAGCATCTTCCACAGAGCTCTGCAGATACACACATAGAACTCCATAGATGTGTATTGAGTTAAAATCTCTTTCTTGAGGGGCCAGCAGATGGAGTGGTGGTTAAGATGCTGGACTAACTGACAGTGGTTTGAGTCCTGGACCCTGCAGCTTGAAAATCAAGCCTGGCACTCTGTGTGCATACCCAAAATCTTGAGAGAAGAGTGATTCATTACCAAGAGCCTCTCCTTGCTCAGGTCACAGAGTTTGTCTTGGGGTATTCTCAGCTGGATATGCTAGCTATCGAAAATCTAGAGCTTTAAAATTACTCTTACAGAGTGTGGTCAGGTCTTGTAATAGGTCTATTCCATACTAGGGAGCTTTTGAAACAAAAGACTAGTTAGCATTTAAAAGGAGCAGATTTCTTAAACTGATTAGAGACATCCATTTTCAGGGCGCAACCCAGGACAACTTTAATCTCCAGCATTATTTAAAATCCTCAGGTACTGGTACAGCTCCTAGATAGGGTGGGCAGACGTCATTGGCCCTTTTTATGGAGGAGGAGCCGAGACCCAGGCTGATGCAATCCCATATCCTCTGAATCAGTCAGAGGCAGCTGCATGGCCTCAGGCACACTTGCCTCTGGATTTCCTCTTTTTTTCCAAGGAGCACAGAGTGTTTGCTCATTGTCTAGCTTCTTGGTTTTTTTTGTTTTGTTTTGTTTTGTTTTGTTTTTTGTCGATATCTTTCTTGGAAGAGGGAGAGACAAAGGAAGATGATTAACTCCATTTCGTCAGATGAGAAGACAGGTGTAACGTAATTAAGACACTCACCCCAGGTCACCCAGCCCTGGAATGCAAGAGCTGGGTGATATTTTGACTCTAGTCATTCCTATATAGTACCACGTGATGAGATTTAACCCCTTTCCTGTGAAAGCCCAAGAGGACTTGACTAATTTTATAGCCTAAAATGCATTAGACATTGCAGGTGCTAAAAGATGATTACATAGAACAGGCACGATCACCTCCGAGACAGTTCACAGGAGATTTGCTAGCAGAGTTTTGGGATCTCTTCACCACCTGCAGATACATTCCAACCCCATGTAACAGCAGGGTGGAACAGAGGTGGTCCTGCTATGTCTCCATGGGTCTGATGGACGTGCTGACTGTGCATCACACTGAGTTTTCTCCAGTACCTCTATTTTCTTTCCTTCTTCTTTTTTTAATTTTTAATTATGTTTTTAAAGATTTTTTGGTATAAAATGTGTGCACTTGTGGGACAGACAGAGAGACAGAAAGCAAGAAATCATCCCTTGGGGGAATGGCCATGTCTCAATCCCTTCTCCTCCATTCTCTTAGGATTTGGGGCATACATGCACACACACCCAGCATGAGTTTCAAGCTGTCAGGTCTGGGACTTGACCATGGCTGACCATGTGAGAGTCCAGTGACTTAACTACTATGCCACCTGCTGGCCCCTGGTACTTCTTCTATTTTTTTGGATTCTCCCCAAGACCACCCTTTGGAGAGCAAAAGACTTCAGGAAAGTAGACTTCAAGAGACTCCACAACCCCTCCATCTTGTTTTCTGGCTCAACAGTCCCCTGCCCCTTTTCAGTTTTTCCCCTCAACAGCTCATCTAGTTTATTGCTTTGTAAAGGTGTCTGCCTCTCCAAGCCAGGATACCCAGAACTGAAAGGCACATGGAGCTGTCAGTTTGTCAACAGATGGCAGCTCAGAAGCCTCTGTTGTCAAGTGTTCTGGCTGATGCCGGCCATGGATCGTTTGTCAGAACTTTGCAGGGATCCTCTGTCCTTGAGCCCACATACTGTGGCTTTGGAAGGGAGTGGTCTCTGTTGTCTGACTCCTGCATCTTTCAGATGAGAGAACAGAGTTCCACGGTAGCACAGCATTCTGTCAAATGCTCCCTCCACCTCAGCAGAACATTAGCGAGAACTTCCACCATTGTTCTTATTTGTTTCTTGTTATTCACTAATGATTTATGTTACTGTGCTTGAGTGTTTCATCCCTTTGAAAAAGCCCAGATGCTCAGTCTGAATGTGTAGAAGAGTTAAATAAACACTGAGGTTCTTCATGGGTTCTTTACACCCTCATTGGAGAGTAAAGGAGGTTAAAGGCAACAGGCACTCTCCCTTCAAATGTGATGGTGAGGATAAAAGAGAATGGGGAGGACTCACATTTATTGACCATTCTCTCCCAGACAGTCTCTAATCCTTAAGAAAAAAAAAATAAAACTAAGGATATAAGGGAATGATTCTCAGTTTACAGATTAGGAAATTAAGGATTAGTGTGGTTAAACAACTTGACCACAAGCCAGTGTGTGGCAGACCTGGGATTAGAGGCAAATCTCTGGTTTCTCTTCACCACACTTTCAAACTTTTACTACTGTAGCCTGTAACCATACATGTTACTGTTTTGCATGGTTTTGGAAGTTACATACATAGCTTCATAGCTTGTATTTTCAAGATTAATCTATTTGGGGACTTGCAGATGTTACCTCGTATTAAATATTGTGTAGTGTGGCTGATCCAGTCCCCTCATGAAATATTGTGCTGATGGCTATCGGTCACAATTACCAACACTCCTGCAATGATCGTCTTCGTACATGTGTGTTTGTATACATGTTCGAGAGCTCATTTTGAGTATGTGCCTAGAAGTGGATCTGGTGCTTCTAGGATATGTGCATGTTCGACTTTATGGCATTGTAACCTTGTTCTCCAAAGTGGTTTCAAATTTGCATTATCAGTAACAACACATAAGCTCCCACTTCCCACATTCTCAATCACCTTTAATATTACCCAAGTTTTTTATTTTTTCATCTTTGACAGAGAGGAAATATTAGGTTGTCAGAAAAGTCATGACGTATTTTTCCTGTGTTTTCCTATGTAAAAATGTGTCATGACTTTTCCGACGACCCAGTAGAATTTCATGAGTAACTTTAATCAATCTCAGTGTGATAATCATCTTTTCATGTGTCTCCTGGAAATGTTAGGCTTCCTCTTCTATGAATTGCTTATGCATATTCTCTGCACATTTCTTCTTGGGATGTTTTTCTTTTTCTTAATTGTTACAGAATATTGA
This sequence comes from Tupaia belangeri chinensis, assembly GCF_000334495.1. Taxonomy (NCBI): domain Eukaryota; kingdom Metazoa; phylum Chordata; class Mammalia; order Scandentia; family Tupaiidae; genus Tupaia; species Tupaia belangeri. The sequence goes on along the minus strand of NW_006159521.1, from coordinate 8,406,633 downwards.
AATACACTTTAAATTCAGACACTAATTATGTTTTGCATTTTTAATTATGGCTTAATATTTTGCTTTTCCTGTTTGGGTCTTTAAGTCATTAGAATTATTTTGGTATGTGAAACGGAGTAGTTGTCTATTGTCTGTGTCTGAAAGAATAGCCAACTGCCATTTTGACCAGTCTATCCTGTTATCTCCACTGACTGTGACGACATCTCTGTCATATATGGGTTCACATATATTTGCGGGTTTTTTGTCCAGACTATTCCATTCTATTGACCTATTAGGTTGTCTGGAAAGTTGTCACGTATTTTTTTTTTTTTCTTTTTTTGGAGTGTTTTTTGCGATAGGGCACGTGAGCTCACCAGAAAGACAGAGAGACAGAGAGACAGAAAGAGAGACAGAAAGCGAGAAATCACTCCCTAGGGGGATGGCCACACCACAAACCCTTCTCTTCCATTCTCCTCTTGGGACCTTGGGCACACACGCACACGCACCCGGCATGAGTTTAAGCCACTGGGTCCAGGACTTGAACTGCGGTCAACTACATGGGAGTCCAGCAACATAGCCATTACACTAACTGCTGGTCCCAGGTAGTCACGTATTTTCTATGTAAAAATACATCATGATTTTTTGAACAACCTAATATTTACCCAAACTTGCACAAATCCCATATTTTTGTTATAATCATTTTCTAAATATCTTTTGCTTTCTGTAATTATTTTTCTTATTTAAAAAATATTGTCTTGGTTATTTCTAACCCTTTATTCCCCCATATTAGTGGTAAGATCTGTTTATCAATTTCCATAACTACACTATAAAGATTTTAACTGGAATGACATTGAATTTATATGTAATTCTGGATAGGACTACATTTTGAGAATATTGAATTTTCTCATTCATAAACAGGAAATAGATGTTCTTCCATAGATCTGTTTATTACACTTATTAAAGTTTTATAAGTTACTTTATATTAGTCATACATATATTTTGTTAGATATTTTTCTAGGTATCTTATAGCAGTGGTTCCTAATCTTTTTAGCACCAGCGGATAGTTTTATGGAAGATAATTTTCCTTGGACCAAAGGGTGGGAATGGGAAATCTAACTTAAAGTCTACTATCAGATGCATCTGTCCATTGAAGTACATTAACTCACTTGCCACTATAAAACCTGCAATACGATGCAGTTTAATTGTCAGTTGGCACTCACTGATTGGGTTTTTCTTTTTTTATGAGAAAGATTTTTCCTGTAGGGCACATGCACTCACTGGAGAGAGAGACAGAGAGACAGAGAGATAAATCACCCCCCCAGGGGTGTGGCCATGCCATAATCCCTTCTCCTTCATTCTCATCTCAGGATTTTCGGCATGCATGCACATGCCCCTAGGGTGAGTTTCAAGCCACCAGGGCCAGGACTCAAACCACAGCCAGCCATGTAGGAGTCCAGCACCTTAACCACTATGCCACTTGCTGGCCCCACTTACTGGGTTTTGATATGAGTCTGCAGGCAATTGATTTATTATGGTCTCTGTGCAATCAAAGTTCTCTGCTAATGTTAATCAGTATTTGTAGCTGTTCCCCAGCACTAGCATCATCATCCCAGTTCCACCTCGGATCATCAGGCATTAGATTCTCATAATGAACATACAACCTAGATCCCTTGCATGCTCAGTTCACAGCAGGGTTTGCACTCCTGTGAGAATCTAATGCTGCCACTGATCTGACAGCAGGTAGAGCTCAGGCAATAAGGTGAGCAATGGGGAGTGGCTGTAAATACAAATAATACTTTGCTCGCCCACAGCTCATCACCTGCTCTGCAGTCCAGTTCCTAACAGGCCATGGATCGGTACTGGTCCATGAACCAGGGTTTGGAGACCCCTGACTTACAATTTTTATTACCATTGTGAATAGCACCTTTTCTTTTCCTTTCTATCTCTCGCTTTCATTTTTTTTTAAAATTTTTTTATGTTTTTGCCATACAGCACATGCACTCACCAGACACAGAGAGAAAGAGAGAGAGAGAGAATGAGAAATCACTTCCTAAGTGGATGGCCACACTCTAATCCCCTCTCCTCCATTATCCTCTCAGAACCTTGGGCATATATACACATGAGCCTGGTATGATTTTCAAACTACCAGGTCCAGTACTTGAACTGTGGTTGACCGTGTGGGAGTCCAGCACCTTAATCACCACACCACCTGCTAGTCCCTTGAATGGTACTTTTTAAAAGTTCTTTTATAAATGAATGAATGGGGGCCAGCAAGTGGTGTGGTGGTTAAGGTGCTATGCTCCCACATGGCTGACTGCAGTTTGAGTGCCAGATCTGGTGGCTTGCTTTCTTTCTCACTTTCTCTCTCTCTCTCTCTCATGAGTGTGCATGTCCTGCAGTGAATATAAAAATAATAATAATAAATAAGATTAAAAAATAGTTCTTTTAAAAAATGAATGAATAAATTTTTTAGATGGACAAATAAAGG
>NW_006159521.1:8354767-8404121 GCF_000334495.1 Tupaia belangeri chinensis | reverse complement strand
AAGAGAGAGAGTACATATCCCTCATACATTCAATAGTGGGATGGCTGCATGTTATGGTAGTTCTGTTTTTATTTTTTTTGTTTTTTTAGTTTTGCTATAAGGCATGTGCACTCATTAGACAGAGTGAGAGAGTGAGAAATCACCCTAGTGGGGATAGCCACACCAGTCTCTTCCTCCAATCTTCTCTTCATATTTTGGACATACACACACATGCATCTGGTGTGATTTTCAAATTGCTGGGTCCAGGAATCAAATAGTGCAGTTGGCCATGTGGGATACAACCACCTTAACCTCTGCACCACTTACTGCCCTCTATTTTTAATTTTTTGAGAACTCTCTATACTGTTTTCCATAATAGTTGTACTAGTTTACATTACCATCAACAGTATACAAGGATTCCCTTTCTCCACATAAGTAATGTCTTTTTACTATATTTTGAATTGATTATTATTCATATTTAAGAACAGTATTGATTTATGTATACTAATTTTGTATTCATCAAACTTGGTAACTTGCTTTTTTTTTTTTTTTACATTTTTTATTTTTTGAGAGGTTTTTGCTATAGGGCGTGTGCGCTCACCAGAAAGACAGAGAGAGACAGAGAGATAGAAAGTGAGAAATCACCCCCTGGGTGGGATGGCCATGCCTCAATTCCTTCTCCTCCATTTTCCTCTCGGGATTTTGGGCATGCATGCACACACACCTGGTGAGAGTTTAAGCCACTGGGTCTGGGACTCGAACCATAGTTGACTACATGAGAGTCCAACAACATAGCCATTATGCCAACTGCTGGTCCTGTTTCCAGTGTTTTTTTTTTATTTTATTTATTTTTGAGAGCGATTGTTGCTATTGGGCATGTGCGCTCACTGGAGAGACAGAGAGACAGAAAGTAAGAAATTACCCCTGGGGGGATGGCCAGTTTGCAATCCCTTCTCCTCCACTTTTCTTTCATGCACCTGGTGTGCATGAAAGTTTACGTCACTGGGTCTGGGACTTGAACCACATTTGACTACATGGGAGTTCAGTGATATAACCATTGTGCCATCTGCTGGTTACATTTCCAATGTTTTATTAAAGAATCGAACATAACTTATTTTTCTTATATTGTCCTTCTCTAGTTATATTACTGAAGTTATATTAGCCTCATAAAATGAACCAAAATTTTTTCCTTCTTTTTCTATTTTATGGAACACTTTTTATAAAATAAGAATTATCGATTTCTTTCTATAAAAGTATTTATTTGTTATTATTATTTCTTAACATGGTATAAGGCATGTGTATTCACCAAAGAGAGATAGAGAGAGTGAGAGACAGGGAAAGTGAGAAAGCAAGCCTTTAGGTCCAGGACTCAAACCATACTCAGCCGTGTGGAAGTCCAAAATCTTATCACTGTGCCACCTGCTAGCCCCAGGATTATCTATTTCTTGAAGATTACTTAGCATGTACACTAAAAAGAAGAGACACAGATAGATGTAGAGATATTTCCTTAGAAGTCATAGGTCTAATTTAGATGTTCTATCTTTGATCCCATTTTGGCAATGTATTCATTTATCTGAGCTATTGTATTTCATCTGTAATTTCCATTAAAATTTTCAAAATTGTTAATACTTTGAAAACTGCTTTCAGTAATTTAGAAATTATTTTTCATCTTATTTACTTACAACTTAAAAAATGTCTCCTGTATCTGTGCGGACGTCTTCTTTTTGAATTTTTTTTTTTTTTTAGAGATTTTGCCTTAGGGCATGTGCACTCATGGGGAGTGACAATGAGAGGGAAAGTGAGAAATCACTCCCCATTCTCTTCTCCAAACTCTTCTCGGGATCTTGGGCACATATGCATGTGCACCCAGCATGAGTTTTAAGCCACCAGGTCTGGGACTTGAACCATGGTCAGCCATGTGGGAGTCCAGTGATGTAACCGCTATGCCATCTACTGATCCCCCTCTTTTTAATTTTTAATAAACACACCCGACAAAGAAAAATAGAAGGATTTCTATTTTCTACTTCAGTGATTTCTGCTTTGATCTTTTCTATGTCCTCTTTTTTTTTAAAGAATTATTTATTTATTTATTTATTTCAATTTTGAGCAGAGACAGAGAGAAAGAGGAGAGAGAAAGAGAGAGAGAGAGAGAGAGAGAGAGAGAGAGCAAGCTGCTAGGTCCAGGACTGAGTTCAGCCATGTGGGAGTCCAGTGGCCTTAACCACCATGCCACTTGCTGGCCCCTATATATCCTCTTATTGAGTTGACTAGCTTTTTTATTCTTGCCTTTTCTCCTCTACATAATCTTTCTATTGTTTAAGTATGTACCCTTAATTTTTAAAAAAATATATTCACGAGTTAAAGTTCAAAGTTATTTTGAACATCTCTTCAATGTCTCTTCCCTGTGAACAGCACAAAAACTTTCTAAAATCCTGGGGCCAGCAGTTAGCATAATGGCTACGTTACTGAACTCCCATATAGTCGACCACAGTTTGAGTCCCGGACCCGGTGGCTTAAAACTCACGCCGGGCGCGTGTGCATGTGTGCCCAAGATTCTGAGAGGAGAATGTAAAAGAAGGAATTGTGGCGTGGCCATCGCCCTAGGGGGTGATTTCTCGCTTTCTATCTCTCTGTCTCTCTGTCTTTCTGGTGAGCATATATTGTTCTCAAGAAAAAAAAAAAAAAAAAAAAAAAAAAAAAAAAACCCAAAAACTCTCCAAAAAAGAAAAAGAAAAAAAATCTTTCTAAAATCCTAATTCTAATCAATTTCTCCATCTTACAGGTCATTATTGTCTAATATCTAAATGCCTTCCTCATTATTATTATTATTAATATTGGTGCTTTTAGTCATGAATATTTATTTCATTTTATAACTCCTCACTGGTTACCTGCTAATCATTACTCTAGACATCCATTGCTTTCTGTTAGGTGCAATATCTGTCTTTGTTCAGTATTCCTTTTAGGAAAATTTTCCATAAAAGTGTATGAGGAATACACTTTCTCAGTCTTTGTCTGAGTATGTCTATTTCACGCTCAAGGCTGAATGATAAATTAGTTGATAAACTGTAGATTGATGATCATTTTTGTATGGCGTTTTGCAGGCATCATCCCAATTTCTCAGTGAAAAGTCTGTGGTCAGTCTCATTTTTGTCCTAATTAATCTAAATTTTTCTGGTTACTAGTAAGAGTTTCTCTCTCTCTCTCTCTCTCCCCCTCTTTCTGAAATAGCTCTTTAATGTGAGTAGAGGTGAGCTTATTTTATTTCAGGTGCTCAGGATTCACTGTTAATCTTCCATTTAAAGACTTGCAATTTCCACTTATTTGGGAAAATTCTGATCTTTGTCACCTTGCCTTTCCCCCATCTATTTTTTTCTTTTAGAATTCTTACTATATTAGATATAAAGTTTGTGGGAAATCGAATTAAAGTAGGAGCTTATTTTGGTACATACATGACTGCTTTTTATTTTTATTTTTTTGAGAGGTTTTTGCTGTAGGGCATGTACACTCCCAGAAAGACAGAGAGACTGAAAGTGAGAAATCATCCCCCAGGGGGATGGCCACACCCCGATCTCTTCTCCATTCTCCTCTCAGAATCTTGGGCATGCATGCACATGTGCTGGGCGTGAGTTTAAGCCACTGGGTCCAGGACTCGAAGCACAGTTGACTATATGGGAGACCAGCGACACAGCCATTACACCATCTGCTGGTCCCTATACATAGCTTTGTTGTTGTTGTTGTTTTTAATAAAATGCACTTTTTCATAAACTTTCAGGAGACCTTTTGTATTTGTATACATGCTTGATCCTCTTGCTTTTTTCTCTACCTCTCTTTAATGATTATCTAATAATCCATACTGAATATTATATGCTGCAGTTGTCTCAAACCTACCTCCCAATTCACTGATTCCTTATTCTGTTCATTTTCATTTCTACACATTCTAATTGGTTCTTTTCCTTAACTGAGTTTTTCTTAGGTGCTTATTTCTTTCACTTACCAAAGCCTAAGGTATGTTCAGGACCATTCTGTCATCTCGAGTTTTGGGGAACTGACTATGCTTATTTTAGCTTCTGACTCTCATTCTTAAAAGATCTTTTCCTTTAGTGTTACGTGAATTTGTATTGTAAACCCTTCAAAGAGGTTTATATTTCTCAGTGGAATTCCATGTGGTCTGAACAATGGAGTTGCTCTTCCAGAGCAGGTTGGAGTTTGCATCTACCTGGTGTCCCCAGATAAGTCACCAGCCAGAAATGCTTATTATGAAGAAGGAAACTGAGAATGGAAGATTGATGGATGCAGATACATTTTGAAGAACACTCTCCCAAAAGAACAGCTCTGTCCTGTTTCTCCAGAGTAGGACATGTGATGATGAGTGACTAAGAGACCCCAGGTTTTCTCCAAATGGAACTGGTTCAGTAGACCCCTTAGACCCTGAGTGGGGAGCAGGAGAAGGAGGATTTTTCTGTGAACTCCTCATCAACAATGGACACGAAGGGCCAGACTTGCCTGGAAAATTACACAGTTCTGAAGGCCTTAGGGGTGGGGGGTGGGGAGCCTGTTCTGGGTCACTGATCTAAGGGCTACAGGGTCCTGGAGTCATACTTAATTCTGTCTAACAGGACTCTGCTTTTGATCCTTGAATTTTAATTTCAACCCAGAAAACTTGCTCTTTTCATTGATGTTCAAAGAGGAAGTACTTTTTTTTTTTCCCTCCTACTTTCCAGAAGTGAGTTTGGTTAGTTTGTCTTGAGTGACAAAATTCATAGCAACATATTCTCCACAGAGTCTCATTACTTGGCAAGAAAGGCGAACATAAGAATGAGAGCTGAAGTGATCTCCTCTTTGACATACCAGTCTTGGAATGAAGATACAGCATAAAGTGAAGAGCTGTGAGGCAGAGAAGTTTCAAAAAAGCAATGGAGCTGATCAAATGGTTAAAACAGTCCCGACTATCTTTTACATCTAGAGAATACCAGTTTTCTCGACTGCAGGAATTATCAGAGCCTTAATGTTTATTGTAAATCTCTAAGATGGGAAGAGAAAACTTTGCCCTGACCTATTTCATGACGACCCCCTTCCTGTTTTTGGAAGAGCATCTCATGGAACCAGTGACCTATGAAACATACTTTGAAAATCACAGACCCTGGAATGAACCTAAGAAATACATCAGTTCCCAAATCTGCTCCATCTTCAGGAATCTTCTAGATTGAGAGTGATGTAAAGTGTCCTTGAATCATGGGACACTGTGGATGCAGGGGTACTATTTCCCCTTCTGCATACAGCACACTCAGACCCATGGTTATCCTAATACAAACATACAATCCTTAGTAAATGAATGCTTAATTAGTTTCTTATTCTGGCCCCCAGGATTACGAGCAAGTTCTTGTCCGGGTGTGCATTTGGGATGAGTTGAGGAATGTGGATGCCCGGTGTGAGTCAGAGAAAGAGAGCATTGTTCTTCTCAGCATAGTAGAGATAATGGAGTTTAATCATCTCTCATTACTGAGCTCTGGTTGGTTCTCTTGGAGGACACTGAGGTTGGCCATTCGCCCACTCACCTGGCTCCCAAATCACAGATTCCTCTTTTTTTATGAGCCTGCCTTAATATTGTCTCTTTCCAAGTACAGCTGGTTCTAGAAGGGCGATTGATCTCATCCTGATATTCTCTCAGGCCACACGCTACCAAGTGCTTTATTTTTACCCACAATGACAAGCTGTTTCATCTTGGTTCTTTGTGACTACTTTTGTTACGCCTGAGAAAGTTTTATTTTCCAATTGAAAAGCTAACTGTCTGGAAAGCTGTGCATAGCTATGCATTCTGTCCTGATAAAGGGAACACAGAGGCCTACAGAGACAGCAGCAGTTCTCACAGGAGGAGCCTGAGGCTGGGAATCAGAGAACCTGGCTCCAGATTCAGACCCTGGCACATACTAGCAATGTGATTTTTGTCGAGTCGCTCAGTCTTTCAGTTTGTATGGAATTTAGGTATTGGGAAAAATAGCAGAAGTAACCATGTATATGAGAGGGCCTGGCCCACAGTGCATATGCTATGTCCCCGCTTTCTCCTATCCAGTGGTTGAAATTACATGCAGTCAGGACCAGCAGTTGGTGTAATGGCTATGTTGCTGGACTCCCACGTAATCGACCGCGGTTCACATCCCAGACCCAGTGGCTTAAAACTCACGCCGGGCGCATGTGCGTGCGCACCCAAGATCTCAAGAGGAGAATGGAGGAGAAGAGATTGCGGCATGGCCATCCCCCCTGGGGGGTGATTTCTCACTTTCTGTCTCTCTGTCTCTCTCTGTCTGTCTGGTGAGCACACGCGCCCTATAGCAAAAACCTCTCCAAAAAAAAAAAAAAGAAATTACATTCAGTCAAACCTTGGCTCCTCTGTCACTTCCTATTTGCTGAACATGAGAAGTTCTCTTAACCTCTCTGAACTAGGGTTTTTGTTCATAAAGAGGAGACTGGAAGAGAACCTGATTCATGGGTTCCTTGTGAGGCTACTAGGCTAATGTATGGAAAGTGCTTACCTCATAAAAAGCACTCCATGAATATTAGTTGTTATTGTTGTTGCTCCTCTTACAAGTACGTTTGTCTGGATGGATGTAGACACATGAACTGAATAGGCGGTGCAAACAGATGGCGTAGAAAGGATGTGGGCCTTCTACAGCACGTGCCTCCTCTACAGGTTGGAGAGCCAGGGTGTGCAGAGTGTGGTGTGCTGACGGATTGCCATTTGTTCTCCTTCCTCTCCAGTTATAAAAAGCAAATTGCTCATGGGAGCAGGGAAGTCTCTGGTAAGCCCCAAAGCCACTCCCTTCTCAAGGATGGGGATTGTATTTTTTTGGTCTCTCTATGACCACTAATTTAGATAAAGTTCTGCCCATACTCAGTCCTTCATTGGAAGGTGGCCACAGATCCTTCCTCTAGGAACTGGGAGGCTCTGTCTGTTGCAGCCCATCCCAGGTGTGTTACCAGCATGGTAGAGCTTGGAAATTGCTGGCACCAAACGCTTAATGAGTTTCTCTTCCCAGACCTTAAGATTGAAGTCAGTAGCCCAGATAGGCAACATGAGTGAGGGCCAACCAGGGTGTAGTGGTTAAGTAGTTAAGTGGCTGGATCCCACATGGTCAACTGAGAGTTCAAGTCTTATACCCAGCAGCTTGAAAAACATGTTGGGCATGAGTATATACATGCCCAAAATTCTGAGAGGAGAACAGAGGAGAAGGGGGTTAAACTGTGTCCATCCCCCGGAGGATGCTTTCTCACTTACCTTCTCTTTCTCTCTTTGTCTCTCTCGAGCAAGTGCACATGCCCTTTAGGGAAAAAAGAATGTATGAGTGAAGTAGGCATGGTGGAATTCTGGGTGTTGGCATGGTGGGGTTCTGGGTACATGCCCTGTCTTAGGGAGCATCCACCAGACCTCACCATGTGTCCAAGCAAGAATGGAGTAAAGTTTTACCAGATTTTCCAGTTTTTCAAGAATGGTCAGAAGTCCAGAGTATGTATAATTTTTCTATTTTTTTTTTTAAAGAGAGATTTTTGCTATAGGTTGTGTGTGCTCGCTGGAGAGACAGAGAGAGAAAAGTGAGAAATCATCACCCCAGGGGGATGACCACACCACACCGCAGTCCCTTCTCCTCCATTCTCTTCTCGGGATTTTCAGCACACTTGCACACATGCCTGGCATGAGTTTTAAGCTGCTGGATCCAGGACTCAAACCATAGTCAGCTATGTGGGAGCCCCTGATTTTCCTGTTTTTAAATACTAGCAACATTTTTTAAAAATATCGCTCAAACAAAACACAACTGTGGATCATTCCTACTCACAGGCTGCCTCCAGTCATGGGACTCCAGTCATGACTCTGCTCTAAAGATACCCTTAACCACATTCTAAAATGAAAAATATCCTGACGAGGAAAGGGCAAGTGGAGAGGAGACTATGAAGGGCCTATGTCTTTTGTTTACAGGAGGTCTGGGTACTGGAATTGAATTTCTACACAAAGATTGTGACCCTTTTCTTTCCTAGCCTTCCACCTGACAAAATTGGTTGAGATAAGAGAATACAAACTGTTTTATTTCAGGCAATATCAGATAACTTCATCTTATTGCATCTTAATGAAGTTTGTCATTAGGCCAATTTGTTATATCATCCTGTGCCTATATTGATATCATTTCAGATTTATGACATTATGGCAATTGATCCAATAATTTGTGGCATTAATCAAGTGACATCAACTTAGTAAAGGCTGGATTACAAAACCCTACTTCTATATGCACTTTCTCTGGGCAAAAATGCTTAACCCATTAATGAACAAGTTTATAACATTCAATGGCAATACCATACTTCATCCATACTTTCCCTGTGATTCTTACCACTCCTTAGCTTGTACTGCAGTTGTGTATCTTACCCCGCCTAGTGGTCTGTGAGCTTCCATTGGACCTGTGTCTACTTTTTTGCCTCCTGCTACCACCTTGCTTGCCACTTAAGATTTTCAAATGAGTATACTTACAGAGGAATGAATAAAGGGGAAAAAATCATTGCTGAGCAAATGCTGACTCTCAGAATTGGAATAGGTTGTGTGTGCTCGCTGGAGAGACAGAGAGAGAAAAGTGAGAAATCATCACCCCAGGGGGATGACCACACCACACCGCAGTCCCTTCTCCTCCATTCTCTTCTCGGGATTTTCAGCACACTTGCACACATGCCTGGCATGAGTTTTAAGCTGCTGGATCCAGGACTCAAACCATAGTCAGCTATGTGGGAGCCCCTGATTTTCCTGTTTTTAAATACTAGCAACATTTTTTAAAAATATCGCTCAAACAAAACACAACTGTGGATCATTCCTACTCACAGGCTGCCTCCAGTCATGGGACTCCAGTCATGACTCTGCTCTAAAGATACCCTTAACCACATTCTAAAATGAAAAATATCCTGACGAGGAAAGGGCAAGTGGAGAGGAGACTATGAAGGGCCTATGTCTTTTGTTTACAGGAGGTCTGGGTACTGGAATTGAATTTCTACACAAAGATTGTGACCCTTTTCTTTCCTAGCCTTCCACCTGACAAAATTGGTTGAGATAAGAGAATACAAACTATTTTATTTCAGGCAATATCAGATAACTTCATCTTATTGCATCTTAATGAAGTTTGTCATTAGGCCAATTTGTTATATCATCCTGTGCCTATATTGATATCATTTCAGATTTATGACATTATGGCAATTGATCCAATAATTTGTGGCATTAATCAAGTGACATCAACTTAGTAAAGGCTGGATTACAAAACCCTACTTCTATATGCACTTTCTCTGGGCAAAAATGCTTAACCCATTAATGAACAAGTTTATAACATTCAATGGCAATACCATACTTCATCCATACTTTCCCTGTGATTCTTACCACTCCTTAGCTTGTACTGCAGTTGTGTATCTTACCCCGCCTAGTGGTCTGTGAGCTTCCATTGGACCTGTGTCTACTTTTTTGCCTCCTGCTACCACCTTGCTTGCCACTTAAGATTTTCAAATGAGTATACTTACAGAGGAATGAATAAAGGGGAAAAAATCATTGCTGAGCAAATGCTGACTCTCAGAATTGGAGGTGCTTGTAGATTTGATGATCTTAGTTTCCCACAATTTGATATATTGAAAGACAGATTTCTGTCTTTCAAAGCACAAATATGGAAAACCACTTGCTTGTTTTAGGTACAGTGGAGTGCAGTTTAGTGTAAGTGAAGGAACATAAACATTAGACCCAAATGTTAAATTTGGGTTTGAAAAGATCTTTTCGTTAACTATATATAACCTCAGGCAAATTACTTAATTCCTTTGACCTGAGGTTTTGTCAGATGAAAATATTTCTTCAGAGAGTTTTCCTTTCCTTGATATTATTGTGGGAACTAAATGAGAACATATATAGTATATATATATATAATTTCCAAAAAAATTAATGAGAAACATACATTATGAAAAAACCATGCATGGATTTAAAATCTTTGAACAAAAATAAACTTGTAGTTTAATTTAATTTTTCCATAAACTTTTTGATATTATATGTGTGTGTATATATATATGTATATTTTAAAAATCAGTTGGTTTAAAATATGTGTTGCCACAGACCAGCTTGTTCAATGCTTACTTTCGTTTTCATGAACATTTGCGCCCCCCCCCTTTTTTTTGCTATAAGGCGTGTGTACTCTCCAAAGAGAGAGAGGGAGGAAAAGTGAGAAATCACCCAGGGGAGATGGCCATGCTGCAATCCCTTCTCTTCCACTCTCCTCTTGGGATTTTGGGCACATGCACATATGTATCTGGTGTGTTTTTTAAGCTATCAGTTCCAGGACTTGAACCACACAGTTGATCATGTGGAATCAGTTGCCTTAATCACCATGCCACCAGCTGGCCCAAACATTTGCATCAATTAATGACAAGTTATCTACTTGAGTGTAGTTTTGATTTAAAATATACTCCTTTTCAATTTCCTGTGGCATAGAAAAAGAAGACCTGTGAGAACATACCAGATATTACATGTCACTCATGGTCTTGAGTCTCATGTTACCACCCAAATTGCTTGTGGTAAACATGCCTTGAACTGCCACTGCTAGATTAAAGGAGGATATTAGCTTCCTAGACAAGTCTTTTAAAAAATGTATTTATTCATGTATTTATCTATTGAGAGATTTTTAATATTAGGGAATGTGTGCTCGCTGGAGAGACAGAAAGTGAGAAATCACTCCCTGAGGGAATGGCCACCCCATAATCCCTTCTTCTCCATTCTCCTCTCGGAATTTTGGGCATATACACACATGTACCCAGTGTGAGTTTCAAGCTGCTGGATCCAGGATGCCAACCACGGTCAATTACATGGGAGTCCAGTGCCTCAACCACTATGCCACCTGCTGGCCCCTAGACAAGTCTTTTGAAAGAATGGTAATAAACAAATACTGCCTGGGTGAGATTTGGAGGTATTGGCATTTTAGAATGACTGCCTGAGTGACTTCATTAACTCTGGTCCAGTAAAAGGCTGAAGAGGTAGGTTGGGAGGGGAAGTTATTTGACTGCCTGAGTCTTGGTGTTGAGAATAGAATGCTAAATAAGTCCCCTGACTGCTGGCTCAGCACCACAGAAACCTACAGGGCTGGTGGGCTCATTGGTGTAGAAAAGCATTATCTTTTTTTTTTTTTTTTTTTTTTTTTAAGAGAGAGAGATTTTTGCTATAGGGTGCATGTGCTTGCTGGAGAGAGAGAGACAGAGAGACAGAAAGTGAGAAATCACACCTGGGTTGGGAGGTGGCCATGCCGCAATCTCTTCTCCTCCATTTTCCTCTTGGGATTTTGGGCACACATGCACATGCTCAGGCCCCTGGTGTGAGCTTTAAGTGTCCGAATCCAGGACTTGAAACCATTTGAATCAGTTGACTATGTGGGAGTCCAGCAATGTAACCATTATGCCATCTGTTGGTCCCAAAAAGCATTACCTCAATGTCTTCCCCTAGGCCACTCACTTCCAGTACTAGTATTAGGCAAGTTTGGTCAACAAGAGGGAGAAATGAATGTGGTGACTATAAAATTGGGAGACATTGTGAGGAGATAGTGAGACAAAACAAGTGTAAAAGGGTTTAACTCTGCCTTTCAGTCTAGTTTCCCAGCCGTGAGTACTTAGTCATCTAATGGAAGTTGTCTGTGCAAGGGGATTTAGGAATCAAGTGAATAGAAATCAAGATAACAGGTTTTGCCTAAATTGAAAAGCTGAATGTTATCACCAACATATCATATTGATCTGTGAGAAAGAAAAGGACAGTGGAGCTAGGAGATATTTTACTTCAGACACTAGGAAGCTTTGGTGGAAAAGCACAAGTGTTGCATATTTTCTGAACTGGGATGACCATATTTATTGTCTCAGCACAAAGACCAGCAGCTACAGGGAGGTTCTCAAATCAGCTTTGGCCTTAGTGCTTTCTCCTTGAATTGATGTATCAATAGGGATTCTTCCAAAAATTTCATGAAAAATATGTCCTATGAAAAAGGCCATGTATGGATTTTAAAAAAATGTTTGCACCAAAAATGGACTTGTACTTTAATTTCATTTTCCACAGACTTTTTGAAGACCCCTTACAATTTACAGTGAGGCTGTTTATACTGGATAGATTGGTAATGGAGGGTTGATACCTGGGGTCTCCAAATCCTCAGCTTTCCCAGACAGCTTTCTTCACTTGTTCTTTCTCACTCTCTCCTCACAATGTCTCCCAATTTTGTAGTCACCATACTCACTTCTCCCTCTTGTTGACCAAACTTGCCTATGCAAATAGAAAAACTTGTATCCCTAGCTCATATCCTATGAAAAGCCCAATATCTTCTCTTAATATTTCTAGGAATCCTTGGGGAGCCTAGGCCTCGAAGACAGGCTTGTGCTCAAACCCTGATTCTATCTTCTTGCAATAACGTAATATTGGACAAGTTGCCTGATCTTTCTAAGCCTCAGTTTTCTTACCCATAAGATGGAGATACACTTCTCTCCCAGAGTGACTGTAAATTAGTAATGGGATAATGATTTAAAAAAAAATACAAGTAAAGTACTGAGCATAGCATCTAGCTCAAAGAATGAACTTAATAAATGGTAGTTAATATTTGTATTTCTTTATTCACACTCCCTTAACAGATTAGTCAAGATGGTAAATGGTCCACAAATAGTAAAGATATATTTTGTTTTCCATCATTGGCAATGTTCTTATAATAGATGCAAAGTTCTCTGGTGGTCTTTAGCCTCCGGTTGCATTTGAAAATATTCAACTAAAAACCTCCAAAACTTAATTAGCTACTGCTTCTCTGAAAGGGCTCAGTTTTTACATACTCATTGAACAAATGTTTACTGTCTCTACTAGGAACACTTCACACTTTACGGGAAGTTGTAAATAGGCAAAAGATTTGAGAAAGGTCACACATAGTAAAACCTGTGGGCTGTGGGATGATTTTTCCCTCTCCCCATCCCTGGCATTTCAGTTCATGTCAGCTTTTGCATTGTAGAAACTTTTTTCTGTAAAGCTTGTCATAGGGGTCATGGCTTAACTGGGAACTGCCTGACAGCTCAATATGACGTTTGTTCCTACTTCTCACATCACTCTTGTACACTAATTTTCCCCCCTTTTTCTGCTTTCTTTTGAAAGCAGGAAAAAAGGATTTTTTTGATATATTATAATATCTTTCATCAAACATTATTTGAGTATGCCATATAAAGAAGAATGAACTGCTCTGCCTAACACTACAATCTTGATGGGGTGCCCCAAGACAAGGTGGTATATAATGAAATGATAATGTCTAAACAGGGTAAAAGAGGCCAATAAGGGCTTACATTGTCAGAGGAAGCGCAGAAGAGTATAGTTTTAGCTGAGGGTTAAGAATAGGTTGAGTGTCCTTAGGGAAAGTGCAGGGAAAGGACTTTCCTACAGGAAGGTACGGTATGAATGGATGTGTAGAGGTGTGAGTATATGTCATCAACTCAAAGGACTGGAAGTGATTAGGAAGCCAAGCTGGCTGTTATGGAAGATTTATGCTGAAGAATCCTGGGCAGAAATGTGGCTAAGGACCAGAAGTCAAGGCAATGGAGAGCCCTGGGCTGATAGCACTTGCTAGCTAGTGGAGAAGTGCCATGTCTGTGGTACCTCATCCGGCATGGTTACTGCATGATCCAGCATGGTTACTACATGGGGAGACATTAGAAGTGGGAACACTGATTGGAGGCTGCAAAAGAAAATTCAGTACAATATGAGAACGATTAACTAAGGATGGTCAAGGGAGAAGAATGGAAAGAAAACCAGATTATTCCAGAATGTTTGACTTGGTTGATTGGGAATGACTGTAGGTTATCTCACATACCAATCAATCTTTTGTTAGAATTCTGGCTTTCAAATATCTTTCTTCTTTTTCTGTTGAAATCCTTTCTCTCATCCCTCCCATACATAAAAGCTGACTGTAGAAAAACAAAAACAAAAGTGGTATTTACTGTCCTCTTCTAGGGTTGCATTTCCTACCCAAAGCCTTCTGTGAAATAACTCATCTTGGGAGAGTGATCACAAACAGGCTTTAAAACCACCTTTAGCTCTTGTCAGTTTCCCTTCTACCCATAAGATTTGATCCTATGATTAGGAATCGAGGAGTAATTATTTCTCTTATCTGTCACAGATGTAATTTCTCTCCTGTTTTTATTGCTAGACAGTCAATAAGCAATTACATTTATGGCTTCCATGGTCTTAAGTCATTTACCCTGTTGAACTGAAATTTTCCTTTTATGTTTATACTAAATACAATAATTTCCTGTACTTATTACTGCCCTTTGCTGTTTAAATAGTGTCTTTATTAATGTGATTTCATTTGAATCTTTATTGAAAAATCCAACGAAGCAATATTAATATTAATATTTCCTTTTAAGAGAAGAACAAGCTGAGACTGAGCAGTAACATGTTCACTTCTACAGCCACCAAGTGTCATACCTGGAAATCACACCTGGGATCCAATTATTTAATTATTAATACCTTCTATATACTAAAAACTGTTAAGAGATAAAAAAATTAATACATAGCTCTTGAATATTTTCTAATCCAATCGAAAAAAACTAGGTATAGATATATGAACAGTTAAATTGCAGGCGATGGCAAATGTCAATAAAAGCCATGAGTCAGAATGTGAAGGACTAAATACTGCATCAGAATGGAGGATGTCCATCTCTCACAACCTAGAGCATATCTAAGTGAGCATCACTGGAGATCTAAGGTGACGAGGGAGGAAAGATGCAGGAATAGGTCTCCAGAAGAGACAATGCAGGAGTACATTATGCTCCCTAGGGCATACTAGATCCCACACTACTAATCAAGATTCAAGTCCTGACCCAACTGGCTTGAAGAACACATGAGGTACTTATTTCTTTTCTCAGGATCCTGACAGGATGGAGAATTGGAGGAAAAGGATCACAGTATGGCCAGGCCTCGTTGGGGGGTACTAACTCTCTCTCTGTCTCTCTTTCTCTCTCTCTTTCTGTCTTTCTCATGTGCATGGACAGACACACACCTTCTGGCATTGAAGAAACAAACAAACAAACAAAAAAGACTAGATCTGTGTCTTTGTTATGCCATTCATTTTCTACATGAATTTTTTAAATTTCTTGAGTATTTTTTAAAAAAATACTCTTTCGGAGAAGGTAGCTAAATTAAACAGATACTACTAGATCTTGTCAATAATGTGGAAGAGACCTTGAAGGTCTGTGGAAGATCTATAGAAGAGAAGTGGGTGGTCAACTTAGGAAGCAGACCACTCAGTGGAGCAGAGATTCACTTAGTATTGGCTGTTGGTTGGTATGGAAAGGAACCTTAGAGATTCCTCCAGATAAGGAAATCAAGATCAGGCATTTGGAAAACAACTAATGCTTATTGTATAGTATGGACTGTATCACTGAATTTCAGAGAAGAGATGTTACATTTGGTGGAAGAATACAGAAGAATGATGAGTGTATAAAAGCTCTCCAGATGGAGAGACCAGAATAATCAAGACAGGATGACTACGATAAGGGACTCTTTCTGTGTCTAAGAAAAAGAGAAGTATGGTTGTTCTTAAAGGTTAGAGAAGAAAATTGTGTTGGAAATTTTATCTGAATACGATAAAGGAGAATTCTCTGATTTTTGGAGGGAAGAAAACCCACATCGAACTTGCAGAAGAAGGAAAACAGAGTGGGAAACCAAATATCCAGCAGTTAGACAATACATTTGACTATCTAAGAGCTGTTTCCCTGCTGCTGTGAATATAGGCAGGAGAGGCAGTCTAGGGAAGATACTAGAAGGCATTTATCTGTCTCCTTCATCCCTTTCCAAGCTACAATAAATATTTGTAAAACTTATGCAGTGTTGTGAAACTGGGTTGCAATTTTCTGAATGGCAATTCTGATGACAACTCAAGTCTCCACACTGTTCATCTCTCCCTTTGCTCCTTTCCTACAATGCACAGCATCAATTATCATCCCTAGGAAAGCCATTTTAGCATCTAGGGTGGAGGAGGAGAGTATTAATCACAATGAAATTTGGCAGAGCATAGTCCTCCCCAGGTCCACTTGAGCCATTTATAGCTTTTATGTCCCTTCTAGACTAGCACAAGTGCATGTACATCAGAATTGTAAAAGAGGGAGGATGCCTATTTGGAAGGCAGTGAGAGCTCAGGACTGGTCTATCTCTGGGTGCATCTCTTTTTGCCTCTGTCTGTCTAAATCAGGCTATCTCAGTGGTCAGAATTATTTTATTCCTCTTTTCAGGAGATACTACTAAGATATTAGTTAGCTTGGAAGTCATGCCCAGAGCATTTAATTGTCTTTAAATTAAAAGACACCAACATAGTTTTAATTCTGACAGATACAGTAGTAGTTAGAGATTCTAGAAGAAGAATGTCAATTCTACATGAAATTGGTAGGCCATGAAATGGACTCAGGGGATTTTTTTTTTTTTTTTTTTTTTTTTGAGAAGGGAAAGGGCACATATTCTTGCCACAACTTTATTTAACATTCAGTATGGGACATGAGGTCAAGACTATGTGTCAAGTGCATGTGATGTACACCCCATGAAGACATCAGGCTCTCCTACTTCTCCCTACTGTCTGGCAGTTAAAACCAAGACATGTCCTTCTATCTTAGACCTGGGAACTGGAAGGGACATTCAAAGTTCATCTATGTAATTTCTTTGCCTTCTGGGAACAGTAAACTGAATCATTCTTTATATATTAGGCGTCTGTGTTTGTAAATTCTGTTTCTCTGGAGGAGTTCACAATTACAATGTGCAGGAATTATTTAGAATCAATTCATCACTATCAGAAATTGTTTGGTGCAATATTTCCCATTTCAGTTCCAGACTCTTTACTTTTCATCCTTTACGAAGAGGTGTACTAGCTGGTTATTTTCTGATAATAAGCCTTCACATTCTTAATCTCTTTTTCCTGAAATATTTGTTCCTGAAGCCATTTCGTATATGTTCTATTTCCCTGTCTTTAAATAATATTAGTATCTGTTGCTTAATACTGAGACTTCCTTCAAGGTAAGTTGCTTTTGTTTAGTTTTGATACCCAAACTGGACTCTAGGAAAACTACTGTCACTCTGACATACAAAGAACAACCATGTAATGAATCCTACAGTCCACAACGTATACTTCCAGAGCCACACAAGCTTTCTGTTCCACAGCATCATGATAGCTGGTGGCCATTTATTGTCTTGTGGTTTTTCTATCAAATTTATATGGAATTGTTCTATCTTTCCCAAGAACTCTCCTTCACCAAATATGTATGTCTTTCTTTCATTTTCTTTGCCAGAGGACATGTGCACTTACTAGAGAGAGACAGAGAGACAGGGGGAAAGCATCTTCCATGAAGCATTATCACACTGTCATGCCTTCTCTACCTCTCCCTCCTTTCAAAATTTTTGTCACACATACACATGCATCCAGAGTGCTTTTCTTGTTTTGTTTGAGAGATTTTTGCTATATAATGCATGTATTCGCCTGAGACATAGAGACAGAGAGAGAAAAAGTGAGAACGATGCATGTATTCGCCTGAGACATAGAGAGAGACAGAGAGAGAAAAAGTGAGAAATCACCTTCCGGAGCAGGGGGTGGCCACACTGCAATTCCTTCTCCATTCTCTTCTTGGGATTTTGGGCATGCATGCCCATTACCTGGCATGACTTTCAAGCTGCCAGGTCCAGGACTCGAACTGGGGTCAATCATATGGGATTCTAGTACCTTAACTACCACGCTACCTGCTGACCTGCATCCACTGTTTTTAAGTCTTTGAGTCTGAAATGTGAACCATGCCAGCCAACTAGATAGAATCTAGCTCTCTTAACCACCAAACCATGCAGTGGCCCCACCAAATATTTCTTTAATGAACTATGACTAAGTGGTTTTAATTGGTTGTTTAATAAGTATGTTGGATCTATTTCTTTTTTAAATTGGGAAATACATGGCAAAAAAGGGTGAATTCAATGAAAAGTTTTCCTCTAATACCTGTGTCAGCCATTCAGTTCCTCACCATTTTCACCTACTTGTTTGTTCATGAAGACAATCCATGTGCATAAAAATAAATACATATGATGTACTTTTGCAGGATCTCACTAGGTTGCAGTGCTCCTGCTTCAGCCTCCCAAGTAGCTGGGTCCACAGACATGTACCACCCAGCCTAGCCACTAAGTGGGCCAGGAATCAAACTGGGCCTCCCACATGGCCTCAATCTCCTGAGTAGCAGTGTACAGTGTGTGCTACCACAGCTTCTACATAATGGACTTCTAATATATTTGGCAGTGTATTTTAACCTCTGTGACTTTTTTTAAAACTTTAATAATATTCCTTGGGGGCCTTTTGCTTTGGTACAAACAACTCTCTTATTCTATTTTACAGCTGCCCAATAGTCTTCTTTTTTTTTGGAGAGGTTTTCGCTATAGGGCGCGTGCACTTGTCAGACAGACAGAGAGAGACATAGAGACAGAAAGCGAGAAATCACCCCCCAGAGGGGATGGTCATGCCGCAATCCTTTCTCCTCCATTCTCCTCTCGAGATCTTGGGCATGCACGTACACGCGCCCGGTGTGAGTTTTAAGCCACCAGGTCCGGGACACAAACCGTGGTCGACTATGTGGGAGTCCAGCGACATAGCCATTACACTAACTGCTGGTTCCCCTAATAGTCTTCTGAATAGATGTACCATAATATATTTATTCCAAACCATTCTCCTTTTTTTGAATTATTTTTATTTAACTTTATTTTATTTTACTTATCGATTTTAATTTGACCAGAGAGGGACAGAGAGGGAGAGAAGGAGAGAGAGAGAGGAGAGAGAGAAAGAGAAAGTGAGAAAGCAAGCCACCAGGTCCAGGACTAGAACCAGTTGGAGCCATGTGGGAGTCCAGTGTCCTTAACCACCACACTACCTGCTGGCCCCCTGTACACCATTATTAATAATAATTTTATTCTTTAAAATATTGTGTAATGGGGTCAGAAAGTAGCATGGTGGTCAAGGCACTGGAGTCCCACATGGACAACTGCTGTTTGAGTCCTGGACCAAGCAGCTTGAAAATCATACTGGGTAAGGGTGCATGCATGCCCCAAATCCCAAGAGGACCATGGAAGAGAAGGAATTGTAGCATGGTCACTTCCCTTGAGGGGTGGGGGAGCAATTTCTCACTTTCCCTCTCTGTCTCTCTCTCCAGTGAGAACATATGCCATGGCAAAAACTAAAATCAAAAACAAAAAAGAAAAATGAAATTGCCTCTACCCTGAAGGTTGTGGTGGACAGGCTATCATACTTCATCTGCATTGTATAACTGTTTGCAGAGTTACTAAGTGTATAGCTCTGTGCTTCATGCCATAAGGAATGCAGAAAGCAGTGGGTTTGGCATCCTCTGCTCCCCAGGAAACTACAGCCTTATGGGGAGTGGGGGAGACAAAGGGATGAGGAGGGCAAGACTGCCAAGTCTATCCTGCTACAGCGTTCCTTTCCATTCTTGCACATCAGACATTCTCTAATACGTGGTGTTTACACTTACTGGATGTGTGTGACTGTGTGTCTGTCTTTTGTGGTTTCTACTGAGAGCTACTAGAGCAGCAGTCTCTAACTCCAGTGCCTACAGGGACTAGGAAGGTGACTTAAATGAATAAAGTGAAATGAAGTGAGCCAACAGAGAGGGCATAGCTATGAAAAGGGAGAAGCCAACTGCTTCTCTGGTCCAAGGGGTTCTTTCCCTGTGGGTTGCTTATCTTCTGACTGATTAAGAATCAATGGGAAACACCTCCATGGGATCTTTCTGCAGTTTCTTACAACTGTGTGTGAATCCAGATTTTTGCAAAAGAAAAAGTTTAATTTTAAAAAAGGCCAGAAACCTGGATCATTGGGCATAATTACTTTATTTATAATTAGGCAAAATGTTAACTTCGCACAGTCCCAGAAAACTCTATAAGCCAGGTGCAGCCGTGGGTCTATCATTCTGCTACCTATGCATAACTGGGTCACTATCATTGGGTTTGTGGAAAGCCCAAGGCAGCCCAATCCACACATTTGCTTTAAAAAATAAATGTTGTTACTAGGAGTTTCCATTGTAGTGGCAACCCCCCTTGACTTGTTGAGTTTTCCTTTCATTCCAGGTCCTTGGATGTGGCACTGTTGCCCAAGCTACTCTCAGTCGGGGACTTTTCGGAGGAATCATCACTATCAATGTTGGATTTGCCATGGCAGTTGTAATGGCCATTTATGTGACTGGGGGTGTCTCTGGTAAGCAGTGGAAATGATAATAGCTATGTTACTATTAACGCAACCATTTCTATGTGCTAGCACAGTGGTGGGTGCTTTACATGCTTCCATTTTAATTTAATTTACTTCCATCTCAACGATGCTGCAGGAATATGTGTTTGGCATGGTGGTTAAGATGCTGGACTCCTACATGGCTGACAACCATGCGAGCAACGGAAGTGATGGCTTTGCTTTCTCACTTTCTCCCTCTGTCTTTCTCTTTCTCTCTCTCTCTCTCTCTCCAGTAAACATGTGTGCCCTATAGCAAATTTAAAAATAATAATAATGATAAATAAAGTTAAATAGATATTTCTTTTTAAAAAGAATATGTATTTGTTCCCATATTTATAAATGATAAAACTAAAATAGCCAAAAAAATTTGAGTCATTTATGCAAAGGCAACATTTAGCAGGAGACAAAGATGGGGGCTAGAACACAGACTGATTAATTCCTAAGTCTGGCCACTGCATTATATTCTTTATCAGTTGGCTTGATCTTTTACTTGCTCTACCTCGCACTTGAAAGCCATTGCCCACATGACTGTGAATAGCTCAGTGAAGGTCACGCCAACAGAGGCATGTCCTGGACCTTTACCCACAGCAATTAGAGAGTCTAGGTCTCTTGCAAAATGAATAGTGCCTTCGTAAAAGTACAGATCTGAGTTAGGAGGTCTTAGTCTAATTCTGCTCTGAGAAGTAGGCTGATCAAAAGCCATTTGCAAGGTTCAGAGAAGCAAAATGAAATGAAGACATTTAAGGTAGTCTGGACACTTAAGAAGGGACGTAGAAACAATCCAGTTACCCAAAGTGCCCCAGATCTTCCAGGAGCCTTATGCCTCTGAGCACTGAGGCAAGATTGTCGGTGATCAGGGTAGAAAGGGAATTAAGCCATCACTTCATGCCGGGCACCGCACAGGTACCGACAGCCTTAATCTTCTTTCTTCTTTTTAACAGCACCGTAAAAAGGGTATTATTGTCTCCATTCTATAAAGAAAATAGGGGCTGAGAGGGATTCAGTAAATTGCTGAATGCCCTGTAGGTGGTCAAGAGACAGAATAAGGATTTGACCCAGGTCTACATGACAGTGAAGCTCATGTTCCCATTCTTATGCAGCATGTGCATTGGTCTATCATGGGAAGGTTATTACAGGCAGAGCCTCTGGGCAGAAGGACCCTAGCAGAGGACCCTGCAGTTAAGCTGGCTGGCCTGGTAACAAGTGCTTCCACTGGAACCCTGAAGAAGGATTGTGCAGATTCCCTGGGAGCCTCTGTGGACTGGGGACCTGGAATGGTCATTCACTGGCTATGCTTTCTATTTTACAGTCAAATTCAAATTCTGGAGCAGACCGGCTTACAGATTCCTATGTATTTGTTATATTTTGCACAAGGACTGTCTCCATCTAAATGCTTATTGAGCTTTTGCTGTGATCTCAGCACTGTGCTTCCTACCTCAAGGCGAATCCCAGGTAGAGCACAGAATAACCAGGGGACCACCTTGAGTGTCCGAGGCTTAAGTACAGTGTAGGTCTGCAGACAGACACAGCACACACTCTTGGACTAGAAAAGGGTATAGGATGCTCCACTGCTGCCCTGACAAACTCCTGCTACATTCACATGAGTAGTTTCTACAAACCATGTGACAGGGATGTGGGCATATTTTCAACCAACTTTTAGACAGTGACATTGTTTTGGAGTATTTTGTCCATATAACACCCAGAACTGAACACCAGCAAGTACTTTCTCAGGATTAATTGGCCTTAGACCCTAACATTCTTCACCATCACAAGGTTGATCTACATCTGTGTTCATGGGTATTCTTGGGGATCCTGGACCCTGGGAAGGAGAGAGGGAGTGAGGAGATAATGTGGACTCTTGTCCTCTGACCCCTGAAGTAGAATAAGCCTCTGTGATCAGAGGGTGAGG
Source organism: Tupaia belangeri chinensis (assembly GCF_000334495.1). Taxonomy (NCBI): domain Eukaryota; kingdom Metazoa; phylum Chordata; class Mammalia; order Scandentia; family Tupaiidae; genus Tupaia; species Tupaia belangeri. The sequence goes on along the minus strand of NW_006159521.1, from coordinate 8,381,924 downwards.
GTCAGAACTGATAGGAGTGTTTTTACTAGAGGGTGTTTCCAGGTGAGGGTCAGGGCCTGAACAAATTATTTATGAGAGACTTTGAGACCCCAAAATTCAAACAGAACAGTGTTGGAGACTGGCATTGGGCTGGGAAGGGAGCACTTATTGCCCCATCTCTGTTTGGAACCTAACCCAGTTTAGTGCCCTGCGGACTGGTGGTTTTGGGACATGCAGATAATACACTGGTCTACCATGACATCCACATGAACCATAGCATCGCCATTGGTCTCTAGCACTGCAGAAACAGGAAGAGATCATGTGTGGGAGCTGACCTTCTCATAGTGACTGCAGCTAACACGCTAGTTTGTGGGCACATGTGAGGCTCTGTAAAGATTCCCAAAACAGCAATGTATACTGGGCATAAATATATATATATATGTTCCTATCTTATAGTAACAGTCTGGTTAGGTCAGTGGACACTTGACTTTTAAATATAAAACATCACCTATGGGGACCAGCATTTAGCGTAATGGCTATGTCGTTGAACTCCCATGTAGTTGAACACGGTTCGAGTCCCGGACCTGTTGGCTTACATTCATGTCGGGCATGTGCGTGTGTGTAACCAAGATTCTGAGAGGAGAATGGAGGAGAAGGGATTGTGGTGTGGCCATTCTTCCTGGGGGGTGATTTCTCACTTTTTGTCTCTCTGTCTCTGTCTTTCTGGCGAACACACGCGCCCTATAGCAAAATCCTCTCCATTAAAAAAAAAATCACCTATGGTAATGAAGTTATAGTCTTCAGCTCCCTTGTGAATTGCCAATCAAATACAGTCTATCAGAACTCACCACACCCTAATTATTAAGATCTTGAGCAATGTATTTAGGCTGCCTAGTTTTAGTTGTTTTTGGTGTAGCATTTTATGAGTGAAATAAATTCATTGAAAAAGCAAAATAGCCTTGTGTAATTAATTACAAATAAAATATAAGGTTCTAGCCATCACAGATTTGTCTGTGGGTCGTGGTAAGTAAAGGATTTTCCTAGACTAGAACCTTGAAAGAGTTTTCTCTGCTTTCCTGGGCTTTTATCTTGTGCTTCAGGGCTCCAACTGCATCCCTGGGCTCTTTATCTGAATAATCTGATCATCACGACAAACTTGGCAGAGCCAGAATTTGAGTGCAGGACTCTCTGACTCTCATGTTCTTTCCACTGCACTGCTCCACTTTGTCTTTGTGGTAAGCCAGGGATGACCACTCATCTCTGCAGGAAGAAATTTCTAGTAGCCACTTGACCTCAGTTAAAGGGATCAGAGTGCCACTGGCCTTCCTTTCTGGACCTTACTGCTCTTTCGGACCCTTGCAAAGTACCTTCTTGGCACATTCTCTCTGGTCCCCAAACAACTTTCCCCTTCTTTAGATCACTGTAGTCTGAGCTATCTAAATAAGGCTTCTGATTATTTCTCAAACTTTCTTCTCCTGCACACCTACTGAGTGTCTTATATGGCATGAGGTCAAAATGAATAATATTTCCAGCAGAGTTCCTGTGAGGGACTAAACAGCCTAAACCTACCGTGGGGAAAAGGAACCTCCCATAGGTAGACGCATTGAGTGAAAGTATTTTTGATTGGAGGTGATTTCTTTGCCCTCCTCATCCTTTCGCAATGGTGCCTCTAGGCTGGCTGGGTGGCAGGGCTGTCTCCAAGAACTTCTCATTGTTCTGGTTGACCCCACACTCCCTTCCTAGTGAGCTGCCTTCCTCTAGTCTCTAGTGCTGTGGCTCTCTTGAATTAAAAAATAAAACCCAACAGTTGAAATATTTGTAAAGCTTCAGGAAACCATCTGTGTTTTGTTATATTGGCATTCTCTTGCTCATATTAGTCTCTGAGTGGTAGAAGTAGTTGTGGTTTAGCCAGGAGCCAGAAGCCCCCTGCACTTTGACTTGGAAACTCAGCAAAAACATAACTTTCTGCATGGTTTAGATGGAGAAGGAAGAACAAGCTGGGGACAAGTGCTGCTATTGGTTCTGTGGAGGGTCAAATGACCCAGGATCATCATCATAACATTATCATCATCATCATCTCTGTATGTTTATAACTGTGTCCACAACGCGAAGGTCCACATCTCAGTGTGATCTTATTAACCATGACTCTGATTCTCCCTCCAGAATAAATGTCATGAATATTCCTCAAATACCCTTCTTCCCTAGGAAGTGAGCCCATATGATTTTTTATATGCTTTATTTTTTCTGCTTCCTAAGAGAAACCTTTATAAACATGGTGGGGAAAGTCTAGTGTTTTAACTAGAACACAAGCTCTAGAATTCAGATAAACTTGAATGTGAATTCTGGTTCTATCACTTATTGGTCATGTGACCTTAAGATATTTACTTTCTGTTTGATATAAAGTGGAAGAATATGGCAGATTTAATGCTAAGTGAAGCAAGCCAGACAATGAAAGACACACATTGTATGTCCCTGTTCAATATATATCAAATGTCTGCACTCTGTTGCAGAAACTGAAAGATTAGAAGGTATTGGGTGATCAGAAAAGTCATGACGCATTTTTTCATAGAAAAATACACCATGAGTTTTCAGACAACCCAATATAATTGTAGGGAGGGCAAGTATAGATACTAGAGACAGTATAGGAGAAGATAGATGTTAGAGGATACATAACAGGGGGTGGGAGGGAGGGGATTAGGGAAATAACAAACAACATTTATTAGACACAAAAATGAAAAGTTATCTGCTGATGATGATATATACGATAATGTCTTTGGCCTGACTGATATGCACTGTATTCATGCTGGGAAAAACCATGTTGTACACTATAAAGATGTACAGTGGTTAAATGTAAATAAATTTTAAAAGAAAAAAAATTTACTTACCTTCTCTGTGTCTTGGCTTCTCACCTGTTCTCTTAAGTAGTACCCATCTCATTGGGTTCGTAAGAGGATCAAGTGCAAGTGATACTATTTCAATAATGTCTGACACGTGCTCAATCAATGCTGTTACTAGCAAAGCTAGCTAAGATTTTAGCGATGGACTACAGAGCAAACCCTGTATCTGATCTCGTGGCTAAATGAAATCAAGGCAGCTGATTTCTCTGGCTGTATTTTGAGTTGGAATGAGGGAAATGTTGCTACATTTCTATGAGAGAAACACTCGTTTATGCAGAGGAACTGAGAATTCACTCAGACACTGTGATCACCCCAAAATAAACTAAGCCCTTGACCTCAGGGAGAGGCACAGCCCAGCAACCGAACATCATTTCCTCTTAAAGGGACATCTCTTTTCAGTCCTAAGATTGTTTTTATAGCCCATAGGCATGAACCAAGAAATTGCAAGATATAGACTTAGTCATATATAGATATATAGTGTAATGGCTTCTAAAAGCATATATTGATAAATATAACTTCAAAACAGAATAAGTAACTTGAGCACAAGTTTCTTTCTCTATCTGCCTCCCTTTTCACAAAGATAAACATCCTAAACAATATCTAACGATGCTGTGAGAATTATTAGCCTCCATTCCTTTTACCAACTCTGTTTCTTTCACACACACACATACACACAACTTTCTACCCATATACAGTTCTCTACCTAGAAGACAGAGTTCTGTAAACAGTCTCTAGATAAGGTTTTCTTTATAATAATTCTCCTTTCTGGCCTTCCCTCTGACATCCCTAATCATCTCTTTTTTTGCAGGTGGCCACATCAACCCAGCTGTGACTTTTGCAATGTGTCTCTTTGGACGGATGAAATGGTTCAAATTGCCATTTTATGTGGGAGCACAGTTTTTGGGAGCTTTTGCAGGAGCTGCAACCCTTTTTGGCATTTACTATGGTGAGTGGGGCCTCGGAGTCCAAAGGTTATAGAGAACTGGGCACTATTTGAAAGTCAAAATTTCTTAGTGGGAAGAGGTGAGCTAAAGTGAGAACAGAAAGTGTTCTACCATTGACAGGAAATTCAAAGCTTAAGATAATGAGCTATTAGCAGTACCATTATGGCAAATTCATGAAGCCTCTGATGAAAATAGTCACATCTCAAATTGGAGCAAAACTAACAGGAAGTATATCTTTAGGACTATCCAGCACTGCAATGAGAACATGCATAAAATAAGTGATAGGCCAGTGGCTTCTCCATTGTTTTCTCTGATTTGACTAGGAAAGAAGGTGTTGACTGGTGAAAAAGGGTTTGATTACTAGGTATTTAGGAAGGAATCTGGCAAAATGTCTCTGAAGGAAGAGATACAACAGAGTAATGGGCTGGGTGGGGAGCCGCATCTTCCTTTTTATCAAGTAACCAGAGTTTCTACTTGACAGCAGAAGAAACACAGTGCTGGTGTTCAGGGATCTAGACTTTAGTTATAACCATATCAATGAGTAGCTGTGTGACTTAATAAGGCATCAAACCTGATTGCCCTCTATTTCTTCCTCTGGAAATAAGGGAATTGAACTAAATGACTAAATGACAATTGAACTAATTGAACAAGGCCCTTTAAATTAAAAAAATCTTGGGTTTCCATGATACCAATTGTTCAAGCAGTTCCTCTCATCTAACCCAAAGTAAACCTCAATATATGATGACCATCAAACTGAAGACCTTAGCAGCTAGAACTTTTGAACTAAGCCTTAGAGAAATAAGTTGTGAAAAAAAGTCTTTCTTTAGAGTGTGTTTCTCTGAAATTTAAAGTCTAAGAGGACTAAAGAGGAATTCAAAACCAGACCAGAAGTTCAGTCAGCTGCTGTGGCAAGAGAGACCTGGGCCAGTGCTTGCTGTGTCAGTGGCCATCATCCCCTGGCTCTAAGGGCATCTTTACTACATACTGAGACACCCTCTAGTTCTGGAGTGGTAGTAAGGGTTACTGAGATTCTCAGAATTCTGAATTCTGCCTACATCCGGTCCACTTTGGCTTTGGGGTTGGTTCTGAGAATTTCCCAGGTACAAGACTGGTTCTGCAGACCCCACTGACTAAGGATTTAGTTCATGCTTAGACTGGACTACCTAGGACAGCCAATGGATTTCTACCTTTGAGCTGCCATCTTGGGATTCCCCTGGGTAGTGCTGTAAAGCCAAGAGAGACAAAGCTTATGGGTATACCGAGCTCCACCTGAGTGTTTGACTGTGGTTGTTTAGCACAGCCTGGCATAGGCATCCCTCGACCCTTCCCAGAGAACACTAATGTCCTGGAGCTCTGTTTTCCACAGATGGACTTATGTCCTTTGCTGGTGGAAAACTGCTCATCGTGGGAGAAAACGCAACAGCGCACATTTTTGCAACATACCCAGCTCCATATCTATCTCTGGCGAATGCATTTGCAGATCAAGTAAGTGTAGATTCAACCAAAATCTAACTTTGGTGAAACTGCATGATCTAATATGGGGAACCCTTTGGAGGATAATAGGCCTTTCAGAAAGGAGAGGCTGTGCTTCAAAAGTCAGAGTCACTGGACATAACCCAAGTATTCGTGACATTTTTTTTTTTTTTTTTTTTTTTACCTTTGCAGAAATCGTTACCACTAGGAGAGCTTTCTGCTTCTAGTGGATGACTAGACAGTTGACAAAATATTGGATGACTGGACATTTCAACTCTTGTAGAGGCAAATGGGGTTTGATTCACTATTGTCCTCTTTTATGCACATGTTCTAAGTGTGGAGGCCCCAACAAAAGACATTTCTATCTCAATCCAAGGTCTGCAAAGTGTGTTAGTTGAGCCTGGGGTATCATGGATCCTCTCTGTCTTGCCATGTACATAGGTTTATCCAAAGTCTCATGATAGCAGAAGTTTTAAGTGTCTCTTCCCTATGGACATCTTAACAGAGTTGCTAGCGCCCAAGCATCTATAGGGTAGCCAAAAATAGCATGACTGTTCCAGTCAGTTTGTAGCTGGATCAACACATTCAACAGACTCTTCCTCCATTACTATGTCCCAAGAAGGCTACCAATCATTTTAATCAGGGCAGAGGAAGGAAAAAAGAAAGGGAGGGATGGTCAAAGAAAAGAAGGAAGGACTTCTCTTTCAGAAACTCTAAGTTCTTCTCTTACAGTCAGGACTTACAATACAATACAGTAGGGCAGATCAGAGTGGCATGTGTATAAAACAGAGCTTCCAGTTTACAGCTATGCCCACATTTATTCAGTGAGTGGTTGAAAGACTATGCCCTGATATGCTTAGCCTCTGCCTTACCACTTTGATCAATAAACCAAACAAGCAATGAGTGTTTTAATGGACACTCACCCTGTGATCAGCCTGTGTCTGGAACTTGAAAAACTGATAAGCAAATGTGACTTGTAACCATCCAAAGTTCAGAATCTTGTCGAATTTCACTTATTCCCCCAATTCTTGTCCTCAAGATCTTCACCAAGTGCCTTGGTCACAAGGAAGCTGTTTGATATCTGTCAGAATCTGAGTATCTGAATTAAAAAAGCAGTTCTGCCCTGAGATCTGTATGTAGTTTCAGCAAATTACTGAACCTTTTGGGCCTCAAGTTGTTAGCTTATAAAATGGGAATAATATTAGCCCTCATCAGTTGACTTGTAAGGATAAAAATATATATAAAAAATAAATGCATGTGGCTCCCCCCTCTCTTCCTCCCTTTCTCTCTTCTACCACCATTGTTCTTCTAACAGAATCTTGTTGAATTTCACATATTCCCCCAATTCTTGTCCTCAAGATCTTCACCAAGTGCCTTGGTCACAAGGAAGCTGTTTGATATCTGATCAGTAAGGGTTTACACTCACTATCTCTAAAGCTTTCTTCACTGTGTCCCCTTATCTCAGAGTAAGTTGCTAGTTTCTCTAAGGACTATGGTTTTCAAGCCAGTTATTACATATAGCTAAGTAGAGATAGCAAGACTCTGGTGCTCCAACCATGGTGCTCTGTATTCCTTAAGTTTGGGGGAGTTCAGAAATATGCCAATTGTCAGTCAGTCAACACCCAACACAATTCTTGGCCACCATGACCATATTTCTGAATAATGTTGTCTCAAGATTACTAAATTGTTTAGCTCTAAATATTGCTCAAGAATATCCCATAGTTCAGATAATAATTAATTATTCACTTAGCCAGTGCATTTTTATTGGGAACCTATGAGGCTAAGTATAGCTCCACACTGCTCCTTCTTCAAGGAATTCAGGGTCTGACGCTCATTCTGACAAGGAAACAGATCGTTACTTTCTAGGGCAACAAGGGCAGTGATAGAACTGAAATCAGCATGCACAGAGACCCAGAGACTGGCGCTTTTACACCATCTGGGAAAGTTGGGAAAGGTTTCCAGAGAAGGATGCTCTTGGGAGAACATGTCCTTTTGAATTATTTTAATATAATTATTTTGGAAAACAGATGAAATGAGTAAGAGCTTAAACTCTAACATTAGTTGTTTTGTTTCCATCCTGTTTCTTCCACTTATGAGCCATATACCCTTGGACAAGTACCTTAACTTCTTTCTACTCAGGTTTCTTCATCTATAGATAGACAATAATAGCAGGATTTACCTTAATGATTATTATAAAGTTTGAATAAGTAATGTGTATGAGGTACCATATTTCACATAATAAGTGTTCATTAAATAGTAATTTTTTTTATTTAGCCATTAAAGTAAAATAATAGTTAAGAAAATAGAGAGTGGGGAAAATACCAGCCATGTACGGTCTTTAAAAAGTTTATGGAAAATAGGGACCAGTAGTTAGCATAATGGCTATGTCACTGGACTCCCATGTAGTCGACCACAGTTTGAGTCCCGAACCCAGTGGCTTAATCTCACGCCGGGCACATGTGAAGAGGTTTTTGCTACAGGGCGCGTGCACTCACCAGACAGACAGAGAGACAGAAAGCGAGAAATCACCCCCCAGGGAGGATGGCCACGCCACAATCCCTTCTCCTCCATTCTCCTCCCGGGATCTTGGGCATGCACACACATGCACCCAGTGTGAGTTTTAAGCCACTGGGTCTGGGATGTGAACCGTGGTTGACTACATGGGAGTCCAGCGACATAGCCATTACACTAACTGCTGGTCCCCAAATCCCCATTTCATCATCCAATAGCTTTTCATTATTTTTCCCGATTATTATTATTATTCCGATTATTTTTTTAAACAATCAATCACTATTTCTCATTTTGCTTGTAAAAAGACTTTACCCAACATGAAATACTTTTCAGACCAATCCAGTTGAGAATATTATACACGTTCATCATCAACAAGTAATAAACCATATCTGTGTCCTACCTATGTAAGACTACAAACATATTTGAAAATTTTTGCAACAAAATAAACTCATACTTCAATTTCATTTTCCATGAACTCTTTGATGTCCCCACCTGTAACCCACTACTTTAGATTATCTGTCATTTTTGGATATTCTCTTAGGATTTTTCCTTTCATATATGTTTTTTAAAATGTCATAAGTACTTTTTAGTGTTACCATGTAGCTTTTATATTTGCAGTTTTTAATGGCTATATAATAGACTATAAGGTGGACATCCCATAATACTGTAGCTCTTGCTTTATGGTGTGTACTTGGGTGGCATCCACTTTTTCAGTACTATAAATAATGCTTAAATAAACATATCCATTTTACATTACTCCATGTTTAGTATGTCCATGGTATAATTCCCAAATATTCAACAGCAGCAAATGGTATGAGTAAATGTGTTTTAAAATGTGTATTGATAAATTATTGATAAATTTCTTTTCAAAGTGTAGTTTGTATTTAGTTCTATTAGAAAAGTGTGGAAGAACTGGTATTGTTTCCCTAATATTTAGTATTGTTTGTGTTTCTTTTATTGTGATTTATGTTTTCCTCATTCTATTTGTGTGTGCGTGTGAGAGAATTTTTGTTCATTTCCTTTGCACACTTAGCTATTGATATCTCGAGTTGTTTTTCTCACAAATGTAAGCAAACCCTTCATCCATTTCTCCCACCTGCAGCTTGCCTTTCTAGTTAGCTGAGTAGTAGCTTAGTAGGATATTGTAGTTGCTCAGGTAACAGTCTCTATTGTTAAACTCTCTGGATCCAAACCTGACTGTCTTACTAAGTGTGACCTTGGCCAGGTAACTGATGTGTAAATTAGGACTGCATTAGCATCTGCCCCTAAGACTGCTGTGAACAGAAGAGCAGGGTACTCATCCAGTGTGTGTAGCTCTCACTAGGTTTGTTGCAATAGCAGGGGTAAATTTGGGGTGGGCAAGTGAGCAGAATACAGGCTAACTCTGTCCACATTTTCTTCCTTTCTAGGTGGTGTCCACCATGTTCCTCCTAATGATTGTCTTTGCCATTTTTGACTCCAGAAACCTGGGCGTCCCCAAAGGCCTAGAGCCCATTGTCATAGGACTCCTGATTATTGTCATTGCTTCCTCTTTGGGACTGAACAGTGGCTGTGCCATGAACCCAGCTAGAGACCTGAGTCCCAGATTTTTCACGGCTTTGGCAGGTTGGGGATTTGAGGTCTTCAGGTAAGTAACAAGGTGGGGAAGAGAGAGAAAGATTCATGCTGTGCCTTATCAGGGAGGGCTTGGAGACCCAGTAGAGAGTTCAGAGGACAGAGCAGAAGTTAAGTACATACTCTAGTCATAACTGTGCAACTTGTCACTAGTGTTTTGTGGCATGATGTTTGTGTATGTGTGAGAGACAGAGAGATACAGAGAAAGAAAGAGAAGGGGAGTCTCTAGTAAATGCAAAAGAGAGAGACCTATTCCATATCATATACTATAATAATAATATCTCAATTGGTATATGATTTTATGTGAACAGTTTGGTTATATAATGTCCTTGATTCACTTTGTGACAAAGTTGGGACTGGAATTTATATCTTTGATTCTGCTGGAGGGCTCTTTCATATGAATCTTGCTACCTACACTTCCCTCAGCCCACAGAGCTTACTGAATACTATCTATTCTGTGGTCACTGAGCTAGGCAAGAAGATTTCAGAATTGGCAAAGACACTGGCCTTGGGTAACACAGTAAATGCTCTGCTCTGACAACCCCTAAAAGCACTGAGGGAACACAGATAAAGGAGTGACTAACTCTACGAGGAAGTCATAAAAAGCATGACTAAAGAAATGACAGCCAAGCTACATCTTGAGCTATGAGTAAGAAATTTCTGACAGGACAGACATAAAAAAGAGCCTGTGCCCAGGAAATGGCAAACCACGTGCTTTCTAATTCAGAATATGCTGAGAAAATATGCCAATGGCCAGTACCAATCTTCTCGGACAAATGTAGTTCATTAGCTCCTTCCACTTTTTCCCCATAAAACCATAGAGATGAGTTGATTCCCAGCAGCTCTCTGAAGGAAAGGAACTAAACTTCAGTTCATCATAAAATAGGGTTCAAACATGGAGAAAGGGCGATACGAGAAACACATGTGAGCAAACTCTAGTTAATGTTTGCTGTGATAAAAAGTGCTTGTGTGTCCCTAAATGCTGACCTATATATGTGGCCATATGCATGTCATAACTTTATTTTCCAGCAACATGGAAAATGAGCTGTTAAAATAATTGATAACCATTTGGATCACCACCACATAATATGTAGTAAAGTGCTTTTAGAGAGTATCATTTGGAGATAGATAGATTTTTCCCTGATGTAATCACAGTGCCTAGAACAGAACTGTCTTATAGGAAGTCTTGACTAAGGGACCATCTGACGGTGTAACAGTTCTATCACTGGACTCCCACATGGCTGACTTCAGTTTGAGTCTTGGACCCAGTGGCTTGAAACTCACGCCTGGTGCCTTCACGTGCATGCCCAAAATCCCAAAAGAGGAATGAACGAAGAGGGATTGTGGCATGGCCATTCCTTTAGGGATGGTTTCTCACTTTCTGTCTCTCCAGCAAGCATATACACCCTACAGCAAAAATCTCTCTCTAATTTTTTTTAAAAGGCTTGATTAAAAAGTTATTGATATAGGAATTAATACATGCTGTGTGGAAGACATCACCTAGGAGCTGAAGGATACAAAGAGAATCAAGCAACATTCCCTATCCTCAAGAAACTTGCAATTTGAGAACAGTGGTTCTCAAGAAGAGGTCTGCAATTTTGCCCCAAAGACATTTGGCAACATGTAGAGACACTTTTGATTATCGCAACTAGGAGTGGGGAGGGGAGATTGCTCCTGGCATTTGGTGGGTAGAAGCTGGGGATTCGCTAAGCATTCTACAATGCACAGGACAGATTCCCACAACAAATAATTCTTATTCCCAAAATGTTAATGGTGCTGTGGTTGAGAAACTCAGACTGTTCTAGAATGATTACAATTAGACCACAAAAAGATCCCCAACAGGGAAGGAGCCCTCATACTCTTCCAATAGACCATCAAAAACATGTGCCCTAAAGACCTCTTTATTCCCAGAACACGGACTTAGTCCATGAGTTTCTTTTCTTTTTTTCATTTTTTCTGAAGAATTATTTATTTTATTTATTTATTATTATTAATTTTTAACATGCTATAGTCGTCAGAGAGAGAGAGAGAGAGAAGGGGAATGTGAGAAAGCTGTCAAGTCCAGGACTCCAACCATTGTTGGCTATGTGGAAGTCCTGTGCCCCAACCACCAACACCACCTGTTGGCCTCTCCTTTTTAAAAAAATTTTATGATTTTTTTATTCACATTTAATTTAATGGTTGTACATCTGTATGGCACACACTATAGTTTTTCGAAGAATGCATGTACAACAGTACAATGACAATCAAATCAAGGATATTACCATAGCTGTCATTTTCAATGGAGCACTTTACATTCTTATGTCTGCTAAGTATTTATGAGTTTCCTTTAATCCCACCTTATAGACCCTTGCCCTCAGGGACCATGCTCCATTCTTCTTCCCTGAGCCCTCCGTGGTGATTCATCCAGGTTCTAAAAGTCATTGTGGTTCCCAAACATGCAGAGCCCCCACCTGATTTCTGTTTGCTTTGCTTTGTTAAGTATACCTTAGGAGAACTATGTCTGAGGGAACGTGCTGGAACCACTGCCAAACTCTGAGCTTGACGTCCCCTGTTAGCAACAGGGTCTTTTCTCTTCACACATTCATTCATTCATTCATTCATTCATTCATTTATTTATTTATTTATTTATTTATTGGAGAGGTTTTTGCTATAGGGAGCGTGCGCTTGCCAGACAGACAGAGACAGAGAGACAGAAAGCGAGAAATCACCCCCAGGGGGGATGGCTACGCTGCAATCCCTTCTCCTCCATCCTCCTCTCGGGATCTTGGGCACGCACACAAGCACACGTGCCTGGCGTGATTTTAAGCCACTGGGTCTGGGACACGGACCGTGGTCGACTATATGGGAGTCCAGCAATATAGCCATTTCGCTAACTGCTGGTCCTCACACATTTATTTAATGCAGCTTTAATTCAAGGCCCTGTTCTAAAGACAGAAGATCCAGTTGCTGTTCCTCACTCTTTTATGTATATTCAACATAAACGGTTATAACATGGGCTCTTACACAAGAGTGAGCTGTCAAGTGCCATTAAAGTGGTTTCACTGATTAACACCTGAAGTTGAGAGGTTTATAGCTCCAAATTTAGTAGTCATGGGGGCGGGGGATATGCTTAAACAGGAAACAGAGAGGACATCTCAGGCAGCGAGCACTCTATTCAAAGACAGAATGTTAAAATGACAAGTGATCCAGTCTAGCTAGAAGGGTGCATGAAAAAAGATTTCAAAAGTCAGTGACCGAATCTTTAAGGACATGGACTCCCAGAATGCAGATTTAGGGTTTTTCTGCTTCCTCTTCTGTAGGTTATAGGGAGGAACAAAGAATTTGAGGCAGAATTTGGCATGTTTAGAACATCGATTCAGTAAAATTAATCTGGCATCATCCAATAAGATGGATTAAAAGTAGAGAGCAGAGGAGTAGAAACCCATTGTGTAGGAGCTGAGTTGGCTGGTAATCCTCACCCAAAAAAGTCCTCCAGAAAACCCTGGAGAGATAATAGGCCTCTGAAGCATCCTTAGCATGGATCATCCCTCAGAGCTCTCTGTCTGAGATAAACATGCAGCTTGGCCCCATCCCCGAGGTCTCAGATGAAGTAAGAGTGCCCTGTTCTTAGGTTCTCACTTGCCCCTGACTGGCAAGCAGTGGATGATGGCAGGGAGAATGGGAATGGGGTACCAGAACGTCCAACCAGGGCAAACTCAATAGAAGTTGGCTGACTCTTGCTTTTCCTTTAACGATTAGTATGTTTTTCATCAAGGTCTTTTTACTAGTTCATATTGGGATACTAATGACTTAATGGGTAAAAGCTCTCTGGAGTATCATTAATTTAAAAAAAATAGTTTACCTAAAGCAAGAAACCCCTCAAGATAGTCCTTTATACAATGAACAGACATGTTCCTGGCATTCTCCAAATCATAATGTGCAAATGATCACTGCCCTGTGCACATGTAAGACCAGGCCAGGCAAGTAACCACACCTGAGCTGCCCCCTTTATGACCTGTGATCCTGGCACAGCACATCCAGCCTGACAGAAGGAACAGGGTCCAGCCAGTGAAAGGAGGACTTGTACCCTGGCAGATACCTGGCAACATAATCCAAATGACAGAGCACAACTGGCCACAAAAGTCAATGATGGATCATAAATGGCAGCTTATACTCACAGAAGGTACTGACTGCAGGGAGCAGTTCTGGTTCTAGTTTACCTAAAGCAATAAATCCCTCAAGATAGTCCTTTATACAATGAACAGACATGTTCCTGGCATTCTCCAAATCATAATGTGCAAATGATCACTGCCCTGTGCACATGTAAGACCAGGCCAGGCAAGTAACCACACCTGAGCTGCCCCCTTTATGACCTGTGATCCTGGCACAGCACATCCAGCCTGACAGAAGGAACAGGGTCCAGCCAGTGAAAGGAGGACTTGTACCCTGGCAGATACCTGGCAACATAATCCAAATGACAGAGCACAACTGGCCACAAAAGTCAATGATGGATCATAAATGGCAGCTTATACTCACAGAAGGTACTGACTGCAGGGAGCAGTTCTGGTTCTTCAAAGCCAGGCGAGAGAAAGAGCCACCCTCCAGATTCCTCTGATAGATGGGCCGCCCACCATGCTTCTCAGAGAAAAGTCCACCCCAATTTGGGGACATGAGAAAGGGCATGGTGAGAGCAGCAGACCACCTCATCCTCCCTCCCATGCAGTAAGAGTGACATCTGGTGGCTGCTGGGCTCACTTCCAGTGAGCCGGCACTGAGCCTGCATGGGTGACTGAAGACTTAAGAGAGGACTCAGATGCTCCACGTGGAAGGGACCATGTGGATGAAGAAACTAGAGTTTGGAGAGTAGAATGACTTGCTCAAAGACCTTGTAAATAGTCCTGAGATTGGAACTTGGTCTCTTGGGTTCTAGGACAAGGCTCTTGTTTTCTGCTTATTTTTCTTTATTATCAATTCTTTTTCTTTTTCTTTCTTGCTTTCTCTCTCTTTCTTTCCTTTTCTTTCTCTTTCCTTTCCTTTTCTCTTTCATTTTTTCCTTTTCTTTTATTTTAAAAATTGGCCAGAGTGAGTGTGTACTTGCCAGAAAAAGAAAGGGAGAGGGAGAAAGCACTCCTCAATGGAGTACGGTCATTCCCTACTCCCTTCTTCTCCATTTTTCCATCTTGTTGGGATTTGGGGAACACACAGGTTATCTGAATGTTTTTCAAGCCACTGAGGCCACCAGAAAATTAATTAAACATACATGTCACTGAAGCCACCAGGAAATTATCTGGGCTGATCCCTTCAATGAGTTTGGGATATAAACAGGGAAATTGACCAAATAGGATCTCGAGCACACTGCCATGGGGCCAGCTCGCTTTAATTATCCTTTCTAATCAAAATTCAATATAAACAAAAAGGCCGCATGGAATATATGTGTAATTATTAAGCAGAATGAGGAGAAGAAAAGCTATGAATGCTTTTATAATCCAGTTGGAACACTGCAAAATCCTCCCATATAGCTGTGTGGTCTGTTTTTCCTTCCTTCCCCACATTATGCTGAACTTTTGTATTTTACCATAAAATATGCTATCTCAAGTGTATATACCCATCCTTAAGCAATATGTAGTGTAGTTTTGTTTGCTTCTGAGCATTCATGTTCCTTTCTAAGAGGTTATTTAGATAGATTTCCTCTCTCCCAAAAGGATAGTGACAACTCACAAAGACACCTGCTTTTCTGTAGCTTTACTATGGAGTGCTGACTTTGAGGACTTCTGGAAGAGAGTGAGCATCACAGCCCAAAAGCCATATCAGAGAGTAACTTTAAGCTTGAATCTCAGATAATAAGCACTGACTTAAGTTATATTTAGTAGGCAATTCACATATCCATCTTATTTTTTTTAATTCATTCACTCATTAAGAAACGTTTTCCGAGTGCTATTTTGATTGCCCTCATAGCCTAATGATGACTAGAAATATCTCCACTTTTTGAGCAACTCCTTTTCATTCTTAATCCCATGGCCTCATTATTTCAGGATAAGAGAAAGGCAGTTCCTGAATAATTCACCTGAACTATCCTTAGAGGCCCTCAGTCTTGACCATGTACTCAGGCACTATATGTATTAGGCTGTAGGAAAAATTTTGACATGTTTTTCTATGAAACAACCCAATCTTTTCAAAAATGAAAATAAACAGAGCATAATCACTCATGAGTATTAATAGAACAATGGTGGAACAGGTTATACGCTGGAAAATCTAGGATGAGCCTGCTATGGTACAGTGAGTATCCATAAACTTAACTCTTAATGAGTTAAAAGAGAGCCTTGAGCATAAGAAAGACAAGTTGGCTAGTAAAAACTGGTCAGTAATACCAGAAGGAAGGCTAAAAAAAATGTATCATTAATTTCTTGCTTGATTTCAGAGTTGGGAATAATTTCTGGTGGATCCCTGTAGTTGGCCCTTTGGTTGGTGCTGCCATTGGAGGCCTCATCTATGTACTGGCCATTGAAATCCATCACCCAGACCCGGACCCAGATTTCAGTGAAGAACAATCCGAGGACAAACCAGAGAAATATGAACTTAGTGTTATAATGTAGTGGCATGCTCAGTTCTGGATTTCCAATTGGTTTGGGCATTCTCTTCAGGAATTATGGCATCCAATTACCTACTTTTTAAGACTATGGTGGAATCCACCCAATTTTCTCTGCGAGCCAAGTGGGACACATAATTAGAAAAGTGTCTGAGTGAAGATTTGGAAACACAGACCTCTTCTCAACCATTTTGGCCACCTGGCACCCCCAAAACAGCACTGACTGTCCTCTGAAACAGCCTTCTCTACAGCAATGTTTATTTCATCCTTGACAGGAATCCTTATTACTAGGTGAGCACCTTGGTCATAGACTTACTTAGATTGTCTCAGCTGTATTACCATTATGAAATCATGTCACCAAAATCCTTGACTTCAATAGCTACAGATGTTACATTGTGAGTATCAACCAAAACTTAAACTGAAAGACAAAACAGTGATTTTAGTTAACATATTCATGAATTAGCAAACTAATGGATGGACTTTGTAAGAATGTCATGCAGCTGTATGCTTTATAAATACTGATTTTTTTTAAACTTTCAATGCAGAAAGCTGTAGAATGCAACTGGAAATCATGGGGAAAGACATTGTGGCGTTCAGAAACCTCAGGAGACAAGATAAATTTGGGAAACCAAATGGAATTTTGTTAATGGAAACCATTTATCAGATAATTCTCTTGCTCTTCTGCATTTTAGAGGGCACCAATTAATTTCCTGGTCTTTAGTATATAATAACCTAAAATACAATTGTAACCTCAGTCATAAAAAATACATCACTCTGTCTCTTTAGTGCAAATGTATTTTCCTAATTACACACTTGAGGACAGACATTTGATGAGTTAAATCAGTGGCTGCACTCATCCATTACTCTACACATCCCCTAGAAGCCAGGACTGAAAGCCATTGGATCCTGATCTAGTCAGATCTTCAGGGCAGAAGGTCTGTGGAAAGGTAATATTACCTTATTGAACTTTACAATTCACAAAGCACTTTAGTATACATTGTCTAATTTAATTCTGTAGCAACTATCTGAGGTAAATACCATCTGACCATTGACAATGTTGACAATGTTCAGATAAAGAAACAAAATCTCAGGGAAGTTAAGCAAGTTATCCAAGTTCACATAGAAAGTTGAACATTTTCTAAGGAATCCTCAACCTTTCAGATCACTAACTGGATGAGAACTGTCAACTCCTCCTGGCTGGCCAGAAAAGTGGAATTGGCAATACAAATACACATGTACATGTATACACACACACACACACACACACACACACACACACACACACACACACACACACACACACACACATACATATTCTAGCCATACCATTTCTGATCTTAAGATATAAAGACCCTAGTTGTTTGGTTTTATCCTCACTGTTACTGAGTGCTAATGAAGAAAAGAGGTAGCAATTTGATCATAGCTTTCATTTGCTGAGAAACATTATCAGAAGACCTCCCTTCCTGAGCCTCCCCCTAATCCAATCTTCCTTCCCAGACAGCCTTAAACATTACATTCACAGGTTTTCCTCTTCTAACTCTTCCCTTTGAAGTTCTCTGACATTACTTTAGACAAGCGTGACTGCAGTTACAAACACTGGGGACTTGCTCTACATCAAGGGATGCACCCTCAGTCAAACTGTTAAAAAGCCTAGCATTCCCAGAGGCAACCAGTTTCCCAAATGCTTCATGGTAACAGAACAACAAAAAGAAACTGTGCACTATCTCTGATGGCCTGTGTTCTACAACCTATGGACATATAGAGTTTCTTCTTATTCTGAAATTACCTGGATACTTCCTATTTGAAATAAAATTGCTGGATTGTTGCTGGGGATTTTGTCATTATTTTTGTGTTGAGAATGCTAAGTACACTTAGTTCAGAGGTTGTCTATCCTGTCTACAAAATTGAATCTCCTGGAAAGTTTATTTTTTATTTATTTTATTTATTCATTCATTCATTTTAATTTGACCAGATTGAGATGTATATAGATAGAAAGTGAGAAAGCAAACCACCAGGTCTGGGACTCGAACCATGGTTGCCCATGTGGTAGTGTCCAGCGCCTTAACCACTACACCACCTGCTGGTCCCCAAGAGCTTTAAAAAAAATTAAAGAAAGAAAGAAAAAAAAATGAAAAGCCCAATTGGTCCTTTGTACATTCTTTAGGAGATCCCAATATCCAGCAAAGTTTGAGAATGTTGATTTGGTCAAATCATCTATGTCTAAGTTTCCTTTGAAAACTGTGTCTAATAGTAGTCAGGTAATTCCTAGTAGGATACTCAGGAGTCTTGGGACCTTCAGAAATTAGAGCAGTGTTTCCAACAGGGGACAGTTTCCTCTCTCCTCCTCCCCCTCCTCTTCCTCTCTGTTCCTCAAGGGAAAAATTGACAATGTCCAGAAGCATTTATGGTTGTCAAACTGAGGAGGGAGTGCCATTGCATCTAGTGGCTAGAGGCAAGAGATTCTGTGAAATATGCAATGCAAGGACAACCCACCCAATAAAGAATTACGTGGTCCAAAATGTCAACAGTGTTGATGTTGAGAGATCCTGGAGGTGAGAAAAAGCAAGGAGAGGTGTGAAAGAAGACATCAGAACTCTGTACCGAATTCAGGTTCTGAAAAGAACAGAGGTATCAACCAAACTGGGAACTGGGAACAAGCCCTGGGAATGGATTATAATTCTTAGAGCAAGGAGCAACCTAAATTTTGAGTTTTCAGAATGGATTATGGAATCTGTGATCCATATAGGTGCTCATTAAGCACTACTTCATGATTATTGATTAGGATTATGAAAAGCAAATGTACACTGATGGAAATCAGCCCCTAGGAAAGTTTTGTTTTGTTTTGTTTTGTTTTGTTTTTTTGTGTGTTGTTGTTGGTTTTTTTTGTGTGTGAAAAAAAGTCTTCTTGTTCCAGTTGCTCACTTTCAAATCCTCTCCCCTCCCCTAAACTGCTAAGTAAGTGGATTTTGCCTTTGTCAGGTTATTACCTATGAGAATGCTCGAACTATCTATATCATAAGTCATTTGGATAGGAAAGAAATGAACCTCTTTCTTGTTGCTGGAAATGGAGCACCTCTTATTTAAGAGGATGGTGGATTAATGAGAGGAGGGCACATATAAACTGAACATAAGTAGGTCAACTGAATTATCTGGGAGACTCCACGGAACCAGATGTGAATGGAGTTTCTCACAGGCACAGTCTGACTCTTCTTCTGACAGGGCTACCTTACATTTTTCATAGACTTTAAGTACTTTTACCTTTGTGAACCTCTTCACCCACCAAATATTAACTAATTAAAATAAATTGTTTTATGACTTCACTGGTGACCAGATGTATTATATTCTGTCTTTCTCTATTTGATGTTAGGAGAGAGAGAAACATTTTCCTGAGCTCTTGAAAGTACTGTTGGGTTCTGGGTGTCGAGCCTGATAAGGAAGTCAATCCACTGTCTCTAACACCCCCCCTGGTATCCCAGTGACCAGTCACATCTCAGCTTCTTCCTCCTGGGCCCTTTACACTCTCAGGAGGTAGTACTGAAGCTTTAGGACTCCTGGAGACTGAGGGACACCCCAGAGGTCCAGGTTATGCCCCTCTCCCTTTGTCCCTCTCAGGCATCCAGTGAGAGGGTTTTCCTGGCCTCCTGCAAAGGAAACTGGAGTGTCCTGTGGCCTGAATGCCAGTGTTTGGGGGATCCTGCAATGTATTAACAACACTTAATTCTAATGTAATGTCTCACAGTTTGCGAAGCATGTTCACATCCAGTCTCTAAGACTCTCAGACCAGCCCAGCAAATACAGTATCCCATCTGGAGATGAGGAAATGGAGGCTCCTAGGTGCTAAATGATTTGCACAAACTCCAGAGGAAGAGTATGCCAGCCACATGTCTGAGGAGGGGTACCACTTGTCCCATTTTGCCTGGGACTCAAGAATTTTTTCTGGGACGTGAGATTCAGTGCTAAATTCCTTCTTTTCTTCTTCTTCTTCTTCTTCTTCTTCTTCTTCGAGAGAGAGAGAGATTTTTTAGCTATAGGGCATATGTGCTCACTGGAGAGACAGAGAGATAGAAAGCTAGAAATCACCCTCCAGGGAAAATGACCATGCTGCATCCCCTCTTCTCCATTCTCCTCTCAGAATTTTGGGCATGTATACATATGCACCTGGTGTGAGTTTTAAGCTGCCAGGTCAAGGACTCAAACTGTGGTCAACTGCATGGGAGTCCAGTGACATAACCATTATGCCAGCTGCTGAGCCCTCTTCTTTTCTTTTTTCTTTTTTTTGGAGAGGTTTTCGCTATAGGGTGTGTGCGCTCACCAGACAGACAGAGAGAGACATAGAGACAGAAAGCGAGAAATCGCCCCCCAGGAGGGATGGTCACGCCACAATCCCTTCTCCTCCATTCTCCTCTCGGGATCTTGGGTACACACGCACACGCGCCTGGTGTGAGTTCTAAGCCACCAGGTCCAGGATTCGAACCACGGTCGACTACGTGGGAGTCCAGCGACATAGCCATTACGCCAACTGCTGGTTCCCTTCTTCTTTTCTTAATTTGCCAGAAGGTTTGTACACTCCCCAGAGAGAGAGAAAAGAAAAGAGAGAAAAGTACCCCCAAAGGAGAACAGTCATGCTGCAACCCCTTCTCCTCCATTCTCCATCCTGTTGGGATTTGGGGCACACACGAGTTCCCTGCATGCCTTTCAAGCTGTCAGGGTTAGGATTTGAACTGCAGTCAACAGTTTGAGCTGCAGGCTTCCCTAACCTTTAGGCTATAGGATGGCTGGGATTTAGTGCCAAAATGTAGATAAGTTGGCCCCTCAGCCTGTACCACTAACGAGCCTCCTCCTAACTAATGATCTCCCTTAGGCTTCTGGTCCTCCAGCAGATAAAGTGGTCTTTGATTAATTTGAGGGAAATTTCTTCATTTTTAACTTCAATTATAAATGTGAATAAATGTTTTATGAAAAACACTGTAGTTAAGAGCACAGGCTATTAATGAAATTTAGTCAGCTTTACTTTCTATATACCCCAAATCTGTTCTCTTCTCACCCATAGCCCTAGACCATACGACTGCTATTTCTCTCCTGAGTCATAGAAGAACCTCCTGACTGGCCTCCCTATTTTTCTGCATAAATGCCTGCAGCCTTTAATCAACACAGCAATGTGTGTGATCTTTAGATAAAAGATTAAATGGCCTTCAAAGTGTCCTATTCTCTGAACTTCTACTACTGTCCTCCTAATCTGTCCTTTCTGCTTTTAGGCCTTTATCCTGATCCTTAAAACCACCAAGCAAACCCCTGCCACAGGGCCTTTGCACTTGATGTTTCTATTGCTTGAAATTCCCTACCTTCAGATCTCTGTTCAAATGTTACTTTGAGGCCCAGCCTTGGTGGCAAAGTCAGTGGCATGCTGAACTGCAGTGCTGAAGTCACATGACCAGGGGCCAGATTCAGATCTCCAGCCAAGTCGACCCCCAAATGCCAAGTAAGCAGGTCCAGGGTCTTGATAAGCTAGAAGGCTAAAAACAGAAATCACAGCATGACCAGATTCTGTTGCGGCTGAAAACTAACACTGAATTTTTAAGTTCTTGAGAGATGGTTCCTGAAAGCATGGCCATTTTCCTTGGGGGGGGGGCAGGGTGATTTCTAGCTTTCTGTCTCTCAAGGATCAGGATAAAGACCTATGTGAAAATTATTCAGTTACAGAGGACATGAAAGTTTATAGCCAAATTCCTCTGAGAGGCTGACCCATGTAGGAAGGTTTGAGGTTCTCATGGAGGCCTCCGTGAACACTCTAGGTACACACATGATCATGACCCATGGCTGGCTGATGCTGAGGGTGGATTATGATGAGAAGACCCTGTTAGGGATGCCTGTCTCTCTGTCTCTGTCTCTCTCACTCATGCAAGAAATAAACAAAAAATCTGTAAAAAGTTAAAAAAAAAAAAGATAAGGATTCCAGTGAGACTTCCATTTAACTATGGCACATCACAATGTAGCACTCTATCTTAGGTTTAGATCTTTGATCCACTTTGAGTTGGTTTTTGTTACTGGTGAAAAAATAGTACTGGAGACGGTGTGAGAAGAGGATGGGGATGGGGAGAGTGAGAGGAAAGCATCATACATGTTATCATCAACAGACAATCCTCTATTTCTGTGTCCCTTAAACGTTTTGCCTAATTTTCTCCTTGATTCCTTTCCTCTCACTCTCCCCCATCCCTCATCTTCTTCCCATGCTGTCTCCAGTATCCATAACCATTTTCCATGTTTCTATATCCTCTAATCTTTCAGTTTCTGCCATAGAGTGTGAACAATTGGTATATATTAAGTGGAGATATGTAATGTCTATCTTTCATAGCCTGGCTTACTTCATACAAGCAACAAATCTTCTGTATTTGTCCACTTTCTATCAAACACCAGGGCCTTGTTTTTTATGGCTGAGTAGTATTCCATGGAGTATATGTGCCACACTTTTTCAATCCATTCATCTGTTTGTGGACAATTGGGTTGGTTCCATGTCTTAGTAACTGAATAATTCTGCAATAAATATAGATGTACAAGCACTTTTCCAACTGAGCATTCTCCCATCCTTTAGAGACCAGGAGTGGAATTGGTGGATCATGTAGTAGTTCTATTTTTAGATCTTTGAGGAACTTCCATATTGATCTTCACAGTGACCTTGCTAATTTATATTCCCACCAATGGTGTAGGAGAGTTCCCTTTCACCACAGCCTTGTCAGCACTTACTTTTTTTTTTTTTTTTAATCTTAGCCATTCTGACTGTGGTTAGGTGGTATCTCATTGTGGTTTTGATTTGCATCTCCCTTATGTTAAGGGGTGTTGAGCATTTTTTCATATGCTTTTTAGCTGTTCATATGTCTTCATTAGAGAGTTGTTCATTCAGCTCATTTTCACGTCTTTTAACTGGGTTGACCATTTTTTTTTTTTTAGGGTTGTCAATTCACATCAATTACCGTGTCTTTTGATGTGCAGAAATTTCTTAATTTGATGTAATCCCACTTGTCTATTTTTGGGACTATTGCTTGTGCTTTTTTTGTGGGGGGGTGTCTTAATGTAAGAAGTCTTTGCCTACCTCAGTGTCTCTCAGAGTTTCCCCAGTGTTTTCCACCAGTATTTTTATAGTTCAAGGTCTTAGGTTTAAATCTTTGATCCACTTTGAGTTGATTTTTGTTAATGGTGAGAGATAGGGGGTCCAGATTTATCTTTCTGCAGACAGACACCCAATTTTCCCAGCACCATTTGATAAAGAAGTTTTCTTTTTCCCACTGGATTGACTGATGTCCTTTCAAAAATCAGTTGCCTGTATGTTTAGGGTTTTATTTCTGGGGTTTCTATTCTATTCCATTGGTTCAAATGTGTGTTTTTGTGCCAATACCATGCTGTTTTAATTATCACAGCTTTGTAGTATATTTTGGGGTTAGGAAGTGAGGTGACTTTTACTCCACTCTTCTTGCACAGCATTGCTTTGGCAATATGGGGTCTTTTATGATTCCAGACAAATTTTATAATGGTCTTTTCTGGATCTGTGAAGAATGTCTCTGGTGTCATGGCCTGCAAGGTGGGTAGATGGGGCCCCAAGTGGGAGTGATAGCGGATTTGGAAAAAAGCACACAGATGCACAAGTAGAGAAAAGTTGGGATCAGACAGACCAAGCATCTCTAGTAGAGATAGATGCAGCTCCCAAGCCATTCCCAGGATTATTCTTTTATGAGGCAAAGGGGGAGGGAAAAGCAGAAGGTAACACCAGGTGTGGGTGTGAAGTATCTTGCTTGTGGTTCTTCTGGTTGTAAACAAGCCTCCCTTGGCCTTCTCTGGCTGATACAGAGTTTCCTTTAATTTACATGACCTTGCAGTGCAAATACAAGAAAAGCAGAACATGTCCTTGTTAGAGCTTTTTCTAGCCTTGCAGCATCAGCACAAGGATCGTGTCTCCACTTGTCTTTAAGAATCACTATTACATTGCTCAGATCTGGCCGTTCCCCATACTCTGGTACTTCAAGTGGAATTGCATTAAATATGAAGATTACTTTGAGAAGTATTGCCATTTTGATTATATTAATTCTTCCAACCCAAGAAATGGGCTGTCCTTCCACTTTTTTTGTGTCATTTTCTATTTCTTTTTTTAGATTTTCATAGTTTTCCTTGTAGAGGTCTTTGACTTATTTGGTTAGACTTATTCCTAGGTATCTTAAACTTTTTGTGGTTATGGTAAATGGGATTACTTTCTCCAGTTCTACCTCATTCCGCTTGTTGTTCGTATATAGAAATGTTACAGATTTTTGTATGTAAATTTTGTATCGTGCCACTTTATTATATTCGTTTATCACTTTCAGGAGTTTTTTTATGGATACTTTTGGATCTTCTATGGTTACAATAATGTCATCTGCAAATAGAGATAATTTCAGCTCTTCTTTCCCAATTAGAATGCCTTTTATTTCATTCTTTTGTCTGATCATCTCTTTTCTGATTGCATTGGCTAGGACTTTCAGCACTATATATACTTCAAAATTTTAAAAGAAATTGTCTCCACAAAGTAGGATTGTAGTGAAGTTTATTCTACCATCTTTCTCAAAAAAAAATTTTTTTTAAATATTATTTAGTTTTTAAAAGCTAAGAAACTCTACGGCAAGCCCAATGGCCTAGTAGTTAAAGGAACCAGATCCCACATGGCCAACCTTTGTTAAAATCCTGGCCTTGGCATCTTGAAAAACATACTAGATACAAGAACATGCATACCCAGAATCCTAATGGGATGAAAAAATGGAGGAATAGAGATTGTGGTGTGACCATACCCCATTAGGAGGTGCTTTCTCCCTCTCTCTGTGTCTGGCTCTCTCTGGTGAGCACATACACACCCTTTAGCAAAAAAAAAAAAAAAAAAAAAAAAAAAGAAGAAGAAAAAGAAAAGAAAAAGTTAAGAACTTTTAAAAGTCTTAGATAGCTTTTGAGTGACATTTAAGGACACCTTGATGCTATGGAGAGTCAGAGAATTATAACCAGTACCATTCCCTTAGGTCATTAAAGTGGATTAAAAATGACTATCCTGTGAAGTATAACCCATCACTGTCTCTATCCATCCTTATCAGATCTGTTCTAGCCCTAAGTTGACATTTTGAGTACTCAGAAAGTCACTAGTGATCTGGATCCCACTCAATGTAATCATCTTGCTCAAAGAAGGACATCTAATAGGTTTCTGACTAGTCTTACATTAAGGTCATCTCCTAAACAACTCAGAAGTTAGCAAGAGAAGGACATTGCAGGATTTAATTCAGTATTAGCAGAAGAACTGCACAGGATGAGTGAGTGTCAGGAGTCCTGAGAATTCTCACAGGGAACATCTCAGTATCCTCTTGGTTCTCTGCTGGGTCAGGCCACCTGATACTACTAGTAGATTCAAATCAGACCCAGAATCCGGGCCCACTCATTTTAGAAGGGATACGTACGGAGACCTGACCTTTTCTGGTTTCTCATGGTGTCAGCCTTGTGATGGGTTCACTATGACTTGGCACCCAGGCTTTGCTACTAATATTCTAGTTCATTTCCCTTTCTGGTAACCTGGCTCCCCCCAGTATGCTAGAAGGCTCTCCTGCCTCTCCAAGTCCTGCTCCTAACCCACGGTCCGGAGATTTCATAAGGTTGGCTGGTTTTCTACCCTATCCTGGCAGAACTAAATGACTGGTAGATCTGGCCCAGCCCAGTCCTGGTGAAGACATACCTATGCAAAATTTGGCACATGAGACTCATAAGCCAGGAGGGTCATGAAGAGTGGTTGCCTTAGGTCTGATGACAGTTGGAGCCCTAAATGACTTAAACGATGTGAAACTTATGAGGGCCACAAAGGGTGTAAACTGGGCATAATGTTTTAAACAAGAATAACAAAAAAGAAAAAAAAGGCTCACAGCTTTGGGCAGATGGTTAATGTGAACAGATGGCAGACAGAAAGCAGAGTTATTTTTATTTTTGTGATATTCTTCGACACAATGCCATGAGCTAGGGATAAGCATGTGCTATTGAAATTCTCAAAGAAGCAAAGAGAGTCAATTTCAGAAACTACAAATTGAGTAACAATTTACCATTACAGTAATAAAACAGTAATAATAATGAACCACAACATGGATTCAGAGTTTATTACATGCTGAGTCCAGTGCTAACTGCTTTCTATACATTATCTTGTTTCAATTCTCACATCAAACATCAAAAATATTATTATCTTCATTTTACAGAGGAGGAAACTGAGTCTCAGAAAAGTTGAGTAACTTGCCTTAGTTCACAATGAAAATAGCCAAGATTTCAACCCAGGTGTGTTTAACTACCAAGCCTGTGCTCTTCACATTCTAAAATAAATCATTCATGATCATATAGGAAGTCAGTGGTACTCATTAGGCGCTACATGAGTTGATTAACTGCCAGTCATGTCAGACTAACTTCAAACCAGTTTACTGGGGAAGTTTTATCTGGAAAGTACAAGGAAAGGCTAGAGATCAAATATACCTTGATTTCAGCAAGGCAAATTCTCCACCATGTCATCATGTACCAAAAGAGTAAAAAACAGTCTGATGGACAGCAGGTTAGACAGGCTTGTAGCTGGAATGACATTTTCCAAAGCTGTTGCTCAATCAATGAGCAACCAATTAGTTAGAGGTCTTCAGTGCCCTGCCGAAGGACTTTGAATTTTCCAGATGCTGCTCAAAAGTGTTATCAATATTTTAAGTCAAATATGTATAGTATGTTTGTTTATCAAATTGCAAAGGACATAGGAATGATGACTACATTAAATGACAAAACTAAAATCCTTTTATTCAAATCTCATCAAGTTGGAATGATGAATTGCAACAGACAAGATGAAAATTATTGTCAAAAATATATAAACTCTGGGAACCAGCAGTTAGCATAATGGCTATGGCACTGGACTCCCAGGTAGTCGACCACGGGTTGCATCCCAGACCCAGTGGCTTAAAACTCACGCCGGGCGCGTGTGCGTGCGTGCCTAAGATCCTGAGAGGAGAATGGAGGAGAAGGGATTGCGGCATGACCATACTCCCTGGGGGGTGATTTCTCTCTTTCTGTCTCTATGTCTCTCTCTGTCTGTCTGGCGAGCGCACGCACCCTATAGCAAAAATCTCTCCAAAAAAAAAAAAAATATATATATATAAACT
>NW_006159521.1:8346678-8354252 GCF_000334495.1 Tupaia belangeri chinensis | reverse complement strand
ACTCTGTCTGTCTGGCGCGCGCACGCTCCTTATAGCAAAAATCTCTCTCCAAAAAAAAAAATATATATATATATATAAACTCTGTTAACGAGTTCACTATTTATGAAGAAATTAGTGAGAAATAGCTAAACAACAGTCCTGTGACAAATGCTAAAGAGTTAGTTGGTTACACATTCAATCTGATATGATTGCTAAGTGTAAATTAAACCCAGAGCCTGGGTGATGGCACAATGGAAAAATATGATGCTCTGAGGGGCTGACCCACATGGAAAGGTCCCAGGTTCACATCTAGAGACCTACCTGACCAAACAGGGCTTCCATGTGAACCATGATCTGGGGCTGGCTGAGGCTGGGGGTGAATCACAGCATCAAGACCCTATTGGAAGTGCTGTTTCTCTCTTCTCTCTGTCCCTCTCTGTGTGTCTCTCTTGCTCATGGAAGAAATAAATCAATAAACTTAAGAGAAAATTAAATCCAGGACTGTGTTAATAGTATCAGGATAAACAGATGTACTTTTCCTTCCATCCCCACCATTAGACATGTTTTGGTTTTGTGAATACTTCTTGGGTGTCATCTCAGTTACTTATTGCTGTATAACAAATCACTCAGCTAGTGGCTTAAAAAATGTATTATCTCTGTGTGTTGACTGGGCTTCACTGGTGGCTCTTCTTGTTTGTCTTGTTTTGAATCTCTTGCAATTGCAGTCATTGACAGTTGGGGCTGGAGTACTCTAGAGAGCCAAGGGCTGGGACATCCAAGATGGCTTTCTCACTCACATATCTCTGAGTTCTTCTCATGTGGTATCTCACACCCCAGGATGTCTCTTCTCTAGCAGAGTAGCCAGGCTCCCTATATGGCGGCTAGCTTCTGAGAGAACAGTGATAGAAGTTTTCAGGCCTTCTTAAGGAGTGTGGTTGGAACTGACACAGAATTACTTTTTTTTTTTTTTTTGGAGAGGCTTTTGCTTTAGGGCACATACTCTGAGGGGCTGACCCACATGGAAAGGTCCCAGGTTCACATCTAGAGACCTACCTGACCAAACAGGGCTTCCATGTGAACCATGATCTGGGGCTGGCTGAGACAGAGAGAGACAGAACTGAGAAATAACCCTCCAGGGGGAATGGCCACACCACAATCCCTTCTTCATTCTCCTCTTGGGATCATGGGCATGCACACATACATGCCCCACATGAGTTTAAGCCACCAGGTCTGGGACTGGAACTGTGGTTGACTACATGGGAGTCTAGCGACATAGCCATTATGCCAACTGCTGGTCCCAACACACAGAATTACTTCTGCCATGTTCTGGGTAGGTCCAAGGATAGCCCAAATTTGTTATATGAGGGACTAAACAAGGTCATGAATACCAGGAAGGGCCATTCATTGTAAGTTGTGCTTGGACTCTTTTGGAGAGGAACAAGAAAGTTTATAATGAATCTTGTTCAAACCATGTATAACGTGAAAGACTTGAATACATTCGGGTCTTTTTATTCCAGACATAATGTTTTACAGGTTCACAAGTGCTATTTTCAAATTCTTGGATGACTGTGTACAGACAGGGCATAGCTATATTCTGTATAGCTCCAAGGATCAAAACTGGAAATTAGAAGTAGGTTTCAACTCAACTGCTAAGTATTCAATTGTCAAGAGACGGACAGAAGTTTGTGTTTGGGTAGGAAGTCATACCAGAGAGCCTCAAAGGCCTCTTTCCATTCTTAAAATCTAAGCTTCTAATTACATGCTTCCTTCTTTTAATTATTTCTTGCCACATTAGTCTGTTCTCCTCAGCCAAATTTTGAATTGGAGAAACTAAACTGGACTAGCTTCTAGTCTTAGCTCTGCCAGCAGTAGGCAGCTGCGCTACTTAGGGTAAGTCATTTAATGTATTTGCGCCTTGATTATTTCATCTGAAAAATAAGAAGATTGGAATCTAACCTCCCTCCCAGTGCAATGTGAGGTAAATAAATGGTAACTTTCTTAGGTTTTTTTTTTTTAAGTGTCAAGAAGAGATAAAAGTAGATTAAGTACTTAAGACAGTGTTTGGTCTATGGTCAATGTTTAACAAATATTAATTTTCATCATTTCAATGATTATTATAACACTTTTGGTTCCATAATGTCTGGGTTTACAATAAACTCTTTTTTTTCTTTTCTTTTCTTTTTTCTTTTTTTTTTTTTTTTGTAGAGGTCTTTGCTATAGGGCGTGTGCGCTTGTCAGACAGACAGAGAGAGACAGAGAGATAGAAAACGAGAAATCACCCCCAGGGGGGATGGTCACGCTGCAATCCCTTCTCCTCCATTCTCCTCTCGGGATCTTGGGCACGCACACACATGCACCCGGAGTGAGTTTTAAGCCACCGGGTCCGGGACGCAAACCGCGGTCGACTACATGGGAGTCCAGCGACATAGCCATTATGCTAACTGCTGGTCCTTACAATAAACTCTTGAGTTACTTTAGACTTTTCACTTTACCCTCCCCAGCAGTGATCAGAAAGCAGCTCATAATTATCACCAGTCTAGGTATCCTTACAAGGTCACCAGGAGCCCACCATGACCTTGTGCAGGTCAATCCCTTGATAAATAATTTAGTGAAATCTGAACAGACTTGGGCAGCAAGTGTGTTCTCTTGCTTCATGTCCAGTAGAGGGAGCAAAAGAAAAGGAACAAATCCATACTCAGGTTAGGTATCAAATGGAGAGGAAAACAGACTACTGGGAGCTTCAAGAGGTGTTCCTCTTCTCATTTCATAAATTGGGAAACCGAGGCCAAAAGAGGAAAAGGGGTTGTCCAAGGTTACTAACTAATAAGTGGTGAGAGGCTCAGAAAGCCACGTTAGCATTCTCATCCCAGCTCTCGGGGCCTTGCTCCACGCTATCATGTTGCTTTTTCACCCTTGAAGGAACAGTTGACAGCTGCAACCTCAGCATTCTCTTTTCCCTCAACTGTCAGACAGCATGGGCTTTGAGTCTGAACCCTGTTCTGCTCCTTACTAACTGTGTGACCTTAGACAAACTCCATAGCCACTCCACGATTCAGACACTTTTTTTTAAACAAACAAACAAAAACATCATTTTTCATATGAGCGAGCGCATGCACTAGAGAAAGAGAATGAAACTTTCCACAGGATCTCATCATGCCATGACCCCCTTCCCAGAAGCATACTTTTAACATGATTATAATGAATGAAATAATGTAATGTAAAATGTCTTGTAAGGCATCATGAATGCACAGGGTATCATATTAGATGTAAGTATCCATTCTTGTCCAAAGAAACTGTCCTATCTAAATAAATTATCACTGGATGACATAGTCCTCAAACTCAGATGCTTCCAGGAGCTGCCATTTAAAGAAAGCTGCCTGGGTCTCCAACAACAGGGACTTCTAAGGAGTGTGGCAAATTACAGTTTGTGGGCATGGGAGATAATCAACCTTTTTCAGGAGAAAATGCAAGCCCAGTATTACCAGATCTTCCAAGAGAAGTTAGAAATCAGGGTTTGTGTGTGTAAATTTTATATTTTTTTAAAAAATACTGTACAGAGTAAATAAAACCCAGGCCAGCCCCTTATTACGCCTGCTTTTAAGAGTTTATTTTAGCATTCCAAATGCAGAGACACACACCATACTAGAATTGAGAAACCCAGACCAATAAATTCAGGAGAAGAGATCACTTCTGTCATGTAGAAGCAATGTGGTGATAACATAAACCCCAGACTTACTCTTTTAAGGACTTTACTCAGAAAATACATTGAATCCCTGGGGATTATTGCGCAATATCATGAATATCCTCTCCCTTTCTTCGATGGCTTTAGATTCTCTGCCCCTCCGTGCGTGATACCACCTAAGTTTCTGTAGTGTTCCAGCTTGACTATAAATTTTACATTTCACACTGATAACCTTTTCTTTACAAGGTATACAATTTCACAATTAGATATATAATATTCATTTTTATTTAACAGCCACCTTCATTAGACATTAATTGAAAAGAAAAGGTTCATTAGAAGCAACACCTAGGGACCAGCAGTTAGCGTAATGGCTATGTCGCTGGACGCCCATGTAGTCGACGGCGATTCGCGTCCCGGACCCAGTGGCTTAAAAATCACATGGCGTGTGTGCGTGTGTGCCCAAGATCCCGAGAGGAGAATGAAGGAGAAGGGATTGTGGCGTGGCCATCCCCCCTGGGGGCTGATTTCTCACTTTCTGTCTCTCTGTCTCTCTCTCTCTGTCTGGTGAGCGCACGCACCCTATAGCAAAAAAAACTCAAAAAGAAAAAAAAAAAAAAGCAACACCTAGGTGGGAGAAAGGGATTTAGTAAATCCCTTACTATAATTTCCGATTACAATTTCTTACTACAATTTCCAACATGTAGTAAGAACACAAATCTTTGTTTCTAGTCAAAGAAAAACAAACTGTAGACGCATCAGATTAGGAAAAAGAGTATGCATTGTTAAATGCAAACAGAAAAGCAGGGAAGGGAGTTGGGAGACAGCAAGCAGAATAGTTCAGTTCAAATTTTGAAAGATCTTTGAAATTTCCTCTCTACCTTGGAAGACGTACTCCCCCCATTAATAGCTGATTTCCATAGCAACTCCACCACTGTCTCCCTTCCTTTGAGGGAAGAGGCACTGATTAGAAAACATGCCTATATTTCATTGCTTTACTACCTTGCAAAATGTCCTTGTGCAAACTCATCATGATCATTTAATTTATAGGTGGAGGTGTTTAAGGATACTCCTTTGCAGGAGGGACTACCCCGTTGGAGACTGAGGAAGCTACTGCCCAGAGTATAATTTCTTTAAAACTGAGGTTTCTAATTACTGTGGCCAAAATTCGATTGTTGACTTCATTTTATTAGGATTTGTTCCAATAATATCAGGAAGCATTTTTAAGCCAGCCAAAGAATTTCAAGGAACATGACTGATACAGTGACAGATCAGATCAGTGAGGGTGGCTCCGTGTTAATGAACAGGGGGACAGTGAAGCCCCAGAAGCTGAGGCAAGGGACTGAGTGGAGGGGGGCTGAAAGCCCAGGCTTCCTGCAGTCCAAGTGCTCAGCTCTAAGGAGCAGGAAAAACCAAGGCCCAGGAGAGGGACCCAGCCAATGTCAGGCTTCCTGTGTTCTCCACATTTCCCAGTCCTTTTGAAATGGAAAAGCCAGCATGACAGTAGAAGAGATTAAAAAGAATTTTACATGCTAGAAAAGCAGGGGAATTTTCCTGAGAGGCAGCAAAGAGTGCTGGAAATAATGCCAGGGGCCGGACCCTGATGACTGTAAACTCTGGCCTTGAGCAAGTTCTTTAAGCTCTTTGGGATTTAATTTTACAATTTATAAAATGAAAGATTTCAAAGATAAAAATCCATCTTATGTTATATAGCCAGGCATTTCTGTCACCACTTTTTAATTTTGAGAAATTTCAAGTCTATAGTTAAGATGAAAAAATTGAACTGACAATATATCCTTCACCTTGATTCACCAGTTGTTACCATTTTCTTCTCTTTTTTAAAAAAGAATTATTTTATTTAACTTTTTTTGTTTTGATTAGAGAGGAACAGAGAGAGAGGGAAAGTGAGAAAGCAAGCCGCCAGGTATGGTACTTGAACAGCCGTCAGCCATATGGGAGTCCAGCGCCCTTAACCATGCCGCCTGCCACACACACTTTACATGAATGTGTGTGTATATAGATAGATAGATAGATAGAGAGATAGATAGATAGATCTTGATTTATATGTGTGTGTGTATATATATATATGGTTTAATTATTTCTTAAAGTAAGTTGTAGACATTCATGGCATTTACTCAGTAAATACTTAAATCATGCAATTCTTTTTTTTTTTTTGAGAGGTTTTTGCTATAGGGCACATGCGCTCACCAGACAGAGAGAGAGAGAGACAGAGAAACAGAAAGCGAGAAATCACCCCCCAGGGGGGATGGCCACGTCGCAATCCCTTCTCCTCCCTTCTCCTCTTGGGATCTTGGGCACGCACGCACACGCGCCCGGCATGAGTTTTAAGCCACAGGGTCCGGGACGCGAACCACGGTCGACTATGTGGGAGTCCAGCGACATAGCCATTACGCTAACTGCTGGTCCCAAATCATGCAATTCCTAAGAATAACAAGTTCCTCTACATAATCAGACTATCATAATCACATCTAAGAAAATGACAGTCATTCCATATGATCTGACATCCAGTTTGTATTCATATTTCTACAGTTGTGCCAGATTCTTGCATTTGATTGTTAAAAGCCTGTTAGCTTTTAGAATTTTAAAATATCAGTGTCCCTCCTAGTTTTTGTTCTTTTTTAAAAGTCTCTTTCTTTAGAGTCGCTTGCTATCAAAGGCAGTATTTTATTTTCATTTTATTTAAAACACAATAGGGCCAACTGCTGGCACTTAAGTCAGCAGGATCCCATACAGGCAAATGTATGGTTCAAGTTCCAGACCCAATGGCTTGAAAACAGGCCAGGCACATGTGTGTAGATGCCCAAAATCCTGAGAGCAGACTGAAGACAAGGTTTGCAGCATGGTCATCGCCCCTGCTAGGTGATTTCTCTCTCTCTCTCTCTCTTTCTCTTTCACCTGCCCTTTAGAAAACAAACAAAAAACCACCACCACAACAAAAACCATGTAAACCAGATATCAGTTGAAAACCTCTCAACCCTTTGCGACCTGGATAAGGTCAATGTGATGCTCCACTCCACACTCCATAGAAATTCAAAGTGTCTGAAAAATTCCAAAGAGCATCTATTTTTAGAACAATTCTGGCTGTCTCCTGCTTCTGAATCTCTTATCTGGCACATAGTAGGAGCTCAATAAATATTTATGATCAGTTAAGTACCTCTCCCTTCTTCTGGGGATAGTGCTCCCTTCCTTTAGAGAATGATTTCTTTCCTCCATCACTCTCCACACTGTAGTAAGGAGCCTGAATCAGAGGGGCTGTCTTTTTACACACAGGCATTTTAGCCTAGGGATGAACATGTGAGCCAATCCAAGCCAACGAGTCCTTTAAAAATTAGAACTAAGAGAAAAAGGGCCTTTCTTCCCTGGTAGAAAAGCTCTGAGGATAAGAGCCTGGAAGCTGAGCTAGCAGCTGGCATAGTGGTTAGGGTGACTGGATCCCACCTGCCCTATGGTGCCCATTTCAGACCTCAAGGCTTGAAAAACACATCAGATGCATGTTCATGTGTGTGCATGCCCAAAATTCTGAGAGGAGAAGAGAGGAGAGGGGATCGCAGCATAGCCATCTTTTCCCCCAGTCTCCAGTAGGTGCTTTCTTACTCCCCTCCCCCCCTCTCTCTCTCGCCCACCCCCCAAGAATTCCAGCTTATGGCCTATTGAAAAACAAACAAATGGGGGCTTGCAGATGGCATGGTGGTTGAGGGTCCTAGACTCCCACATGGCCAACTGCAGTTCAAATCCCGGAACTGGTAGCTTGCTTTCTCACTTTCTCTCTCTCTCCCTCTCTCTCTCTCTGTCCTTCTTGGATCAAATTAAAAATAAATAAAGTTAAGTAAAATAATTCTTAAAAAAAATATGAAAAACAAACAAAAGAGCCTGGAAGTTGCAGGTAGCCACCCCA
>NW_006159521.1:8344604-8346648 GCF_000334495.1 Tupaia belangeri chinensis | reverse complement strand
TAGGGAAAGTTTATCTATGCTAGGAAGAAATAAAGCCAATCTATAACTATAATGATTGAGAGAGAGAGAGGTCTGATGGTGTTTGAGTCCCTGCACCTCCTCCTCGTCTCTGAGGTCAGCTCCACCTTCACCTTTCCCACAGAGCGAGCTAAAACGTGATATAATCATCAGTGAAGCAAGCTAAACGACCTTCCCCAGAGACGGAGATGATGATCAATGGCGATAATTGTAGAGTGAAAGCAATGCAGAATTAGAAAATAACACATAACAAGAACAAGTTGAAAACTGCACAAATAAAAAGGGTTTGGGGGTATCAGTCTCAGAAGGCAAACTGTTTCTACCTTGTTCCACAGTTCATTTGCGAGTGGTTAAAATGAAGCCTGTAGTTGAACACTTTCCCCTCCCCACTCCACCTTCTACCCTTCAGCCAGCAGCAACACCTGTACTTCTTAAAGCTCATGGTCTCTCCTCCAGAAGGGAACTTAATGGTTTCCCTCATCCAGATTTCCATCCCAAATTTCTATAATACGTTGTGGAGCACGGACGTGGGAGGGGACTTCATTTGCTAAATACCAATCAAGAAGGCATGATTTCTGTTACCTGGGATGTTATCTAGGTCATCCAGAACAGTGGCCTTGGAGTTCAGAATAGCCTCAAATCATCTGTCTCCATTAGTCTCTTTCATCAAATGATCACTGACTCACGAAATGTCTGCCCCATGGCTTGGTGGATGCTTGGTCTTCTACAGACTATTGATACTCCTTTCTCTTTCTTTTTCTAGAAGGCAGAGAAAGGTTTTAGCAGAGGAAGAGCTTTGTTTCAGTAGAATTATTTGTAGAAGCATTCCTCCTTTCAGGTTCTAGATAGTCATTTGCTCAAATGACTTCATGATTTAGGACAGCCAGCTTTTGAGTTTACCCCCTACCCTACACACACGTGTAGTCTTCCACTGGTGCTGTTCAAAGGAGGTCCTAGCAAACCTCCTTGGGCCTGCGCAGTACTTAGAGATGGAAGGTCTTTGGGGCATCGTACTCGGGTTCTTCCTGGACGAGAGGCATAATGCCAGATGGGTAGGTCGTTGCTGGGATCCTGAGCCGTGACATTTTCCCAGCAATAAGACCTCAAAATCTTTCAGGGTTTTTGGGCCTGTGCAGTACTTAGAGATGGAATGGAAGGTCTTTGGGGCATCGTACTCGGGTTCTTCCTGGACGAGAGGCATAATGCCAGATGGGTAGGTCGTTGCTGGGATCCTGAGCAGTGACATTTTCCCAGCAATAAGACCTCAAAATCTTTCAGGGTTTGAGATGAATGTTGATTCTGCAGTCTACAAAGGGATCATGAAGAAGTAAGAAATACTACTTCACACATCAGAGATTAGATTATCGTACACATTCTCAAACCTTAAATTCCCTGAGCTAGCCATAAAATAAAGAAGACTAATATCTGCCTCACAGGGTGTTTTTCTCAGGGAATGTTGTTTGAGTGAGTGAATCACTGAGCCAATTAATGTGCTGGATAGATGAGTCAGAGCTCATGGTTGCAACCAATAGAAACTCAGTATGACTTACTTAAGCCAACAGGGAGAACCAAAGGGCAAGGGGCCAGGGAGCTGCAGAACTGGCCAGACAGCAGGAGAGCTAGCCCAGGAATGTGGACTGGAATGAGGCAGTAGGAAGCACAGCCAAGGTCTTGCCACAGGGACAGGTGGTTAGGACGCAGCTGCCTTCCCACCTAACTGTGACTGTGTGCTCAAACCCGTGTTCTCTGCTCTCTGCATACAAGTGTCATGCTAAAGAAAACTGAAATTGAGGGGACCAGCAGTTGGCGTAATGACTATGTCACTGAACTCCCATGTAGTTGACCGTGGTTTGAGTTCCAGACCTGGTGGCTTAAATTCATGCTAGGCACATGTGTGTGCGTGCCCAAGATCCCAAGAGGAGAATGAGGAGAAAGGATTGCAGTGTGGCCATCCCCCCTGGGGGAGTGATTTCTCACTTTCTGCACTTTCTGTCTCTTTGTCTCTCTCTGTCTTTCTGGTGAACGC
>NW_006159521.1:8336796-8344573 GCF_000334495.1 Tupaia belangeri chinensis | reverse complement strand
AACCAAAAAAAAAAAAAAACAAAAAAAAAAACAACCTGAAATTGATCCTATTCTTCAATTGTAGGGCTTCTAGTTTCATCACCCAATGTTTGAACATGTATGGTTGAAACAATATGAAGAAATGACTGCAGTTTTGAAAATGCCATTTCTTTTACAACCTAAGGAATTTGTTTCAAAAATTTAGTTTACACCTGCTTCTGCCAAGGACTTGGACGCTATTCCAGATTAAAATTCAGACAAAAACAACAACAGCAACAACAAAAACAGGGGCAGGTGGTAGCACAGTGGCAGCATGGCTAGACCCAAATGGGAAAGGTTGTGGGTTCACAACCTGCACTTCCCTGAGCAAGCTATGCAAATACACGTGCCTGCGTGTACATCTGATACTGGGGTAGATCACAGTGTGAAGACTTTCAGGGATGCCTATCTCTGACTCTCTCTCAGAAAGAAAGAAATTAAAAAGGGATGGCTGGGTAGATAATCCAATAAACAAACAAGCAAATGAAAACGACAACAACAAACTAGAAATGAAACAAAATATGTCTCCAGCACCTGACTTGAACAGATGAGTGCATTTGGACAAGGACTTCAACTTCAAGCTATCTGGCACTCAAGACTTGGAGAACGGTGTGATGGATTATATAGTTTTAACTTTCTTTTTCACACTAGAATTTTATTTATAGAGCAAATGTTTTCTGGCAGTAATCTCGTGTTAAAAAAAAAAATTCATTTGGGTTTTATCCAGAAGGTGTTACATGAGATAGTAGACAGCCTCACCAGTGATGGCTTCACAGACACAGAAGAGAGAAGCTGCATGTGAAATATTTTCCGAAGCCAATTTGTATATCAAAAATGTTTCTGCCAGCCACGATAGAGACAGGGCCCACAGGGATGGCTCCTCTGCAGTAGGTCTGCCCCAGATATGACCTGGAGAAGCAGGGTGTGCGCAGGGCAGATGCTTCCAGTGGGTTCCCTCCTATTTCAGATGTGTTAAAGTGAGGTTTGGGCACGGGCTATGCCTCAACCCCCTAAAGTATGAACAAATCTCCTAACACGTCCTGTGGTGCTGCCAGTCCTCATAGTCAGGGGGCAGTGATGGGCAGGCCTTCGGTTCCAGACAGGAGGGGCAGACTGGCATTCTATTCTGGAAGGTTTAAAACTCAATTGTGCTCTTGCCCAGACAGAAGCCTGAGGCCTCAGCAACAGATCTGCAGATGGAAATGCTTTTTTTTTTTTCCTGGACAAAAATTCAGAAGCTGCTCAAACCCCAGCATAGTGATGTCACATCCATTCCCCAGGAGGCAGCCTTCCAGCAGCATGGGTCCAGGTCAGATCCTGCATTGCCAAGGGGAGGGTGGCCTCGGGACAAAGAGATAAATTCTAAGTTGTTACTTCATACAGAAGAGAGTTGGGGAGGTGAAGATGGCATTAAAGCAGCTTTGAATTGGAATGCTTGTTAAATAGCCAAAATGCTAGAAAGCTCAACTTATTTCAGAAGAAGATTTGAGATGGTTCCTCCTGACTCCATTTTAGTAAGAAATCAAAATGAAGACAAAAATAAAATCAGGTTTGGTAAGAAGTGGCTTTTCTAGAAATGCATGTACACGGCTTTATAGGAGTTATTGGGTCGATGGAAAAGTCATGATATATTTTTCTATGCAAAAAACATGCCATGACTTTTCTGATGGGCAGCGAGAATGGCCTGCCATTCTGTCAGGGGTCTGTCTGCCTTTGCACAGGGGTGTGGGTTAGAGTTATGGGTGAAGAAGGGACCTGAAGAGGTGCAGAGAAAGGAACGGAATGGAGGAGGCTGGGTGAACAGCACACTGCTCTCTTCTCTTGGAAAGATCACGTACACTCGCCCTCCATTTCCAACAGCTGAACTCTACTTCCTTGGGACACAGCTGAGGGCCCTCTGGATTCCCAAACACTGCTCACACCTTTAAAGAGTGGACAGAATGGGCTTGCCTGTTCTTGGAGAAGCATCAGTCAAGCTGATAGAAGAGATGATAGCAGGGTATGTATGCTCCTCTCCACCCCACCTTTTTTTTTTTTTCCTGGTGAGAACAAGGCAGAAACAAGAGTAGTAGGGTGAAGAGGGATTCTCCTTGCCCTGGAATTTGATTGTTTTCAGGACTGGACCTGAAGATATCCTTATTTTTCTTCTATCAGAGGACCTAGGTAGAGGGTTTGAAGGGGGAGGGTCACCCATTTCCTCCCCCTCCCTTGCTCCTCCCCTTCCCCTTACTTCTATCTGTTTCCTCTGTGGCAACATTCATGTAACATCTCACAGAAGGCCCTGCCCCATCTAGGCCTGGAGCCCATCCTACTCCACCCCACGTGGGGAAAAGGAGAGGCCAGGTCTGTGGGCAGTGAAGACTTGGTGCAAGTCCTGTTGGAGAGAGGATTGGGAGGTAGAGAATTCCTTGGGTATATCCCAGGGAGACTCAACTCTGGGATCTACATAGAGAGCAGGAGGCAGTCAGGGGCCTGGCAGTGAGATTCAGAGTCTTGTCTGGCTTCTGCCTGAGATAAAGGTGGTGAGACTGACATCTGACAACAGAACACTCACACCCAGTGCCCTGCTCGCCCCTCACACCAACTGGAGAAATATGGTCACTTTCTCAACTTTCCATACTCAGCAACGAAGTCCTGGGATGGGAAAAGAAGGAGCAAGATGTACAAGTGGGTTTGGAGCCTTCTCTCCCATGAACTGTGCTGACGGTAAACAACCCACCTTTAGTAATGATTTCAGATGCTGGAGAATTAGTGAGATAAGAAGAAAATTGGGACCAACAGATGGCATAATGGTTACATCACTGGACTCCCACATAGTTGACTGCAGTTTGAGTCCCAGACATGGTAGCTTAAAACTCATGTAGGACACGTGCGTGTGTGCCCAAGGTCCTGAGAAAAGAATGGGAGAGAAAGGATTGTGGCATAGCCATCCCCTCTGCAGGGTGATTTCTCACTTTCTATCTCTCTGTCTCTCAGGTGAGCACAAGCACCCTATAGCAAAAAAATCTCTTTGAGAAAAAAAAAAAAGAAAGAAAACAAAGACTATATGGAAGGAAAAAGTATTTACCTATGTAAAAGCAATCCCAATCAACTCCCTTCATGGGAACTACACCTGATCCTTGTGCCTTATAACTGTGGATCTTGGTGTGACCATGGATATGATGATTAGTACATTTCTTACAAGTTTTATTTGATTATTATAAGCTAATAAAATTTATTCACTTATGATATTTTCACAAATCACTTTCTTCATGGTGTCTGCTTATGAGATCTTATATTTTCTAAGAGATTAAGGTCTCTAATTATTTTGCAAGGCTTCATGGGCTTGTAGTCCTTCACACAATGAGGTATAAGTAAATGCAACCATGTTGCCTGTGCTCCAAATCGACCCTGCATTCCGAGTTAGGACAAAAATACCATGCACAACGAATTGGCATCTTTATAATTTTATCTGTAAGATTCAGCTCTCCAAAAGGAGACTGTCACCACACACACACACACACACACACACACACACACACACACCAGAGACAGGACTTTAGGTATGCTGCCACCAGGTGGAGGCAGAGTGCCATGGATGTGAAGTCTGAACTCAAAAGTACATTTGCTAAAATTATATATAGTGGCTCTGGGTTCAAGCACCACAGATTTATAATCACATGTTTCAGTTCCTTATTTATTAGGAGCATTTACTGAAATAGCAACACATAGGCAAGCTATATACAAACACTGAATCACTCTTCAGAAGGGTTTTTCAAACGAAGCGTCTAGTTAAATCTGGTCCTTAAACCTTGTAAATTTCCTTCTTTTACAAATAACTTAAAAGAAAAATGATTGGTTCCTTCTCCTGTTGCTTTAGTATGAAATTCCCAAGATATCTGGATTATATTTGGCAGAACTTTCAGAGCTTATTTGCAGGCTATGACTTCTCATAGTCTCTCTTTCTCTTAGCTTGTCTAAATGGGAGTGGTGGAGGGAATTTGAAGGGCAGTGGTGAAGGCTACAGAGGGTAACCACCTGACCTGGTTCACCCAGCTCTGCCTCAGTGCTCGCACTGAAAGCCCCACACCTGGGGGAAGCCCTCCGTTCCAAGCAAACCAAAAGGACAATGTAGCCTCCCCTTTCAGACTCTCTATTTGAAAACCTTCATTTCTTTTCATTAGGGGAAGGAAAAAAGGTAAGTGCCTCTCCATCTGCAGAACCCTGCAAATCTCACGAATAGACGTGCCACTTTTGCCTAGTCTTTGTGGCTAGGGTTGGGCTGTGCTTGTTCTTTGCCTTGGAGACAGGGTCACAGCAGAGGTACACATCTGTGTGCTGGGGAACATGTCAGGAAACAGACAGGGCCTCGAAGACAGCTCTCGATTTAGCGTGCCAACCCCTTTGGAGGCTGAGGCTGACCCTCCAGCCTCTGACCTGGCTGTCTAGTGGCAGGGAGGCAGGAGTGAAATTGCCCCAGCTGACAGAGGGTGCGACCCTGGAATGGAGGCTGGAAACTCCTGGAAGGGATATATTTAGCTCTGCTCTGCTCTTGTTAATAGCTGACCCCTTGGAGCTCCTCAGGAATGCAGCAGGCAGAGCTCCTGAGAGTGGGTCTGGAGTGCAATAATGCTTTGAGGCTTACAATCTGAAAAGAAAAGCTTCTTCAAGGAAATGACCTAAAAAAAGAATGACTCCATGGGGACTAGAGGAAAATGTTAATGTTAGTTTGTGAATTGCTTTCTGAAGCTGCGTGTAGTCATTATATTCATTTCCTGTGCTCTTTCATGTATTTGCTTCAACCGTAATTTTGCCTTTCTTTAGGATAAGTGTTCTTTCTCGAGTCAGTGTTCTCAGGCTCACAGTGCTAATGCATCCCGTGCCATCCACCTGCCACCTGCCAGTGCCTGTTGATGAAGACAGCGATGTGGTGATGTCCTCAGAAATGGAGGTCTGGTTCAGATTACCTCCGAACCATCCAGAGAATCAGACAGATGCTGACCATGGAGACAGTGTCACACAGGGATGGCAGGGCTATCTGCAGTGTGTAGACCAGAGGAGGGGGCTCAGACCTCGGTTCTGAGC
The DNA here is from genome assembly GCF_000334495.1 of Tupaia belangeri chinensis. Classification (NCBI taxonomy): domain Eukaryota; kingdom Metazoa; phylum Chordata; class Mammalia; order Scandentia; family Tupaiidae; genus Tupaia; species Tupaia belangeri. The sequence continues at coordinate 8,339,491 of NW_006159521.1, read as the reverse complement.
GCCACCAAGTCCAAGAGTGGGTACAATGAACAAAGGCGACACAATGGCACAAGCACTGTTTGAACAACATGTTTATTTATTGAATCTGACACCAGGGGACTGAAGGCAGCTGAGAAATACAGTTGAGTTCCTAACTTGACAATGAATAAGCAGAGTCTAATTTACAATGGTACGGGTGTTAGGCTGCCATATGTTATGTAAATAGCTGTAGGTCCCTTTAAGAAGAGAAATCCTGGGAAGACAAGGCATTTTTGTGCTACTAACTAACTCCTGTAACTGATACCTACCTTGATTCACAGAGAATGAAAGACAGACCACTTGGATAACCTTGCCAGATAAAGCACAGGACATCCAGTGAGCTTTAACTTTGAGATAAACAGCAAAAGCTTTTTAACGTAAGTATATCCCAAATATCACATGGGCTGTACTTATACTAAAAATATTATGCATTGTCTATCTGAAAATCAGATTTAACTGGGCTAAATTTACTTGCTAAATCTGGTGAGCCTACACCTGGAGACAGAAAGGAAAGAACTATGAGGGGAGAGGGGCGTGGTCACCAAGGCAAAGGAGCGGCATTTGGGCCATCAGGTGCTTGGACCATCATTAGCGACAGCTGGGAGTAGAGATGAAGCTCCTACTGTCAGGCAACCAGGACCATGGAGAAGAAAACACAGGAATTAGCCCCAAAGTTCCCAAGGACTATCCAAGGAGCTTCGAAGTTTTTCAGTGCACCTAGTGTCTATTGGAGTGAGTAACCAGGCCCTGGAAGTTAGTTTATTGGCCTTGCCGGGACATATATTGTTCCTTTTTTAATGGTAAAGGGCTGGCCTTTCAAATTTAACTGGGCATCTAGATAAAATTCTTCTGACTTAAGACCCATCAAATAAGATGAGAGGAGGCTAGGAGGAGGTAGAAAAGTGGAGTTATAAACCCAGAGGGATGATGAAACAGGCAGGGATTCAGGAAGAAAACAAGAAGGGATGCAGGAAACAACTCCACAAATTTATGGAAGGTAGAGAGCAGGTGTGTGGGGGAAAGCTGCCAGCTCTCTGTGGGAGGAGAGCTCCCAGGCTTGCAGGGACTTGAGTCAGAGAGGCAAGGGATTGAGAGCAAAGGAGATGGGGTTCATGTGGCCCATTCATATACAAGAGCAGAAACCTATAGCTCCTTGCCAGGTGTCCCCTGGCAAGGAGGTGAGAGAGCTGATCTCTGCATAAACTGAAAGACAGAGATTTCAGTCTTGGAACATTTGAGTATAGCAAGGAAAGGATCAAGTCAGCCTGGCTAAAAACAGTAGGGGTAACTGAAAGTCTCCAGTGGGAGCCACTGGAGCCCAGGCCCCTGGCTTTACCCTGGACACAGACAGAGGGTCCCATGCCAGTTCCGGGTAGGGCCCAGAAAGGCTTCTCTGAAGAGAAAGGGAAAGGACTCAAAGAAGGGTCCCCACTTATCACCTTCTCCTTCCCCAAACACAGACATAACTCACAAACCTTCTGATTAGTTTAGTTATGCCCTAATCTTAAATATAAATACCTAACCAAGGATCATCAGCCCTTGGAGAAAATTTTCCATCTTTCCCCAAAAGCCACCCAAAGAAAAACAAAACAAAAACAAAACAAAACAAAGTAAAGCTAAATGACTAAGCAATCATGTGGGATACAGAGGCCCAAAACACTTTTTCAAACTTCTAATTAATACCCTCAGAAATTCAAAAAGATATCGCATATTCTTCCTCCTCTCAGAAGATGGAATATGATTAAAACAAAACAACTGGAAGACAAAACAATCTTGGAAATTTTAAGCATGATATCAATATAAAAATTCAATCCCAAACACAGACATAACTCACAAACCTTCTGATTAGTTTAGTTATGCCCTAATCTTAAATATAAATACCTAACCAAGGATCATCAGCCCTTGGAGAAAATTTTCCATCTTTCCCCAAAAGCCACCCAAAGAAAAACAAAACAAAAACAAAACAAAACAAAGTAAAGCTAAATGACTAAGCAATCATGTGGGATACAGAGGCCCAAAACTTTTTCAAACTTCTAATTAATACCCTCAAATATTCAAAAAGATATCGCATATTCTTCCTCCTCTCAGAAGATGGAATATGATTAAAACAAAACAACTGGAAGACAAAACAATCTTGGAAATTTTAAGCATGATATCAATATAAAAATTCAATAGAAGGCTTAGAATATAAAGAGGGTATCTCTCAGAAAATAGGACAAGAGACACAGATAGGGATAATATGATAGGAAATATAAAATACTTTGAGAATAAATTCTGAAAAATCAGTATTCATATACCAGACATTTCAGAAAATAGAACTGATAAAAAAGGGGAAGAAAATTATCAAATAAAGATAATGAAAATTTCATGGAACTGAATAATAATAGCTAACATTTAAGGGTTATGTACTATGTGTTTTATAAGTATTAACTAATTTAATCTTCCCAACAATCCTGCGAGGTAGTGTCTATTATTATATCCACTTTACAGATGAGGAAACTGAAGCTCAGAGAGATTAAGTAACTCACCCAATGCCTTAGGGTCAGAACTAGGATTCAAATCCTGAGTTCAACACCAGAGCTCAAGCTTTTAGACTTAGTGTATTTAGTCTGGGTTTCCTATAAAACAGAATCAAGACAAAAATTTACTTACTAACCCTTCACTGGGGAGTACAATA
>NW_006159521.1:8335354-8335722 GCF_000334495.1 Tupaia belangeri chinensis | reverse complement strand
TATACTCTATGGAATACTACTCAGTCATAAAAAATAACAAGACCCTGGAATTTGATAGAAAATGGTCAGATATGGAGGATCTATTGCTGAGTGAAGTAAGCCAGGTTATGAAAGAAAGATATTGTATGTATCCACTCAATATATACCGAATATCCGCACTCTATGATAGAGAGCAAAAAATTTGAGGACAGAAAAGCAGTGCAGGTACTTAATGAGAATAGGACAGTGTGGAATGGGGGAAGTAAAGAGAAGAGGATAGAGAAAGATAGCAAGTGAACAATAGAGAGGCAGGACGTGAGTGAGAAACAGATATGGCTTATTACCTGTTGATGATGACGTGTATAGTACTCTCAACTTGATTGGTCTGA
>NW_006159521.1:8315135-8335074 GCF_000334495.1 Tupaia belangeri chinensis | reverse complement strand
AAAGAAGAAGGGGTGCTCCCAAAGGCCATGGGTTTGTAACAAGTACAGGCAATTACTTTTCAATCTCTTTACAATACAAATAGGAGGAAGTGAGAACAATTTATTTCCTGGCTCCCATTTTCATTGATTAAAATTGCTCCTTAAAATTGAACCTTCCCTCCTCTGTACTTCTTGGCTGCTCCATCAGATTCTTCTTGGGTCCTCCAAGAAGGTGAGATTCCATTGCTGCCACAGTGGTGGTATCCAGGCAAGTGAGCACAGGCCAGTCACACACCATATGCTTGTGTGTCTACCTGCAATCTCTCAGTTTCTGTTCAGGGAGTCAGCAGCATGTGTGGGTACAGAATGGACCCATAGCTTTTCATGCCTCAGTGGAAACTGAGAATCCCGCTGTCAGGAGGCAGATGACCGCAAGAGGCCTGAGATTGATTGGTCTATTGAATCATGCCTGTGAGTGACCTGAAGAACTGGAGCAGCTGCCATGGTGCACTGGGCCAGGCAAGAGAGCAGAGCTCCACAATGGTGGTGACAGAGTCAGAACTCAATGAAGATTGAAACTTGCCCCTCTGCTGTCTTCAAGAATGTATTTAGGGCCCTGCTACAATGATGCGTGTTGCTAAGATACTCTGTTCTACAGGATGGGATCACATGGGGATCCAGGTTCAATTCCCAGTCCAACCTAAAGAGAAGATGTAGTGGTGTGCACCTATAATCCCAACAACTTCAGAGGCTAAGCCAAGAAGATTGAAAGCTCAAGGTTGGTCAGGGTGACATAGCAAGATCCTGTTTTAAAAAAGAACTAGGCATTATGGCATGCACCTGTTTCCCAGCTAGGAGGCAGAGGCAGGAGGATCATGACAGCAAGAACTTGTCTGACAAAAAAAAGAATATGGTTTTTGCCAAGTGGTTTTCTTAGAGGGCCATCAATAAATGATAGCCAGGTCAGTCAGGAAAAGAGCATAATTGGGCATGATGACGTGCTGAATCCCGAGAACTAAATGGTAATGATGACTAGTATTAATACAGTGAATACTTATACAGAGCTGCCATAATATACCAGGCACTGTTCTAAATGCTACATTTTTATGATTTGTTTTAATCATCACAACAATGTCATGAGATTCTTCATGGTTTTACAGATAAAGATAAAAGTACAAAGAGGGTAACTTAGCCAGTACCATAGCTGGTAAATAATGGAGTCAGGTTTTGAATCAGGGCCATTTGACTCTGGTGTTGGAACATGTAACCATCAAATCCCACTAAATGAGCAATAAACAATTGAAAAAGTTGTTACGAGGTGCAAAAGTTTGGAGCATCAGGAATAAAAAGATTATCTAAATGCTTCTATGGACACAAATCAACAAAATGAGAATCAAAATAGTGTTCGTCTTCTCAACAATACTAAAGCCAAGAAATAATAGAAGAGTGCTTTCAAGGTTTTAAAGAAAAATTTTCAACCTAGAATTTTATACCTAGTCAAATTGAATCAAGTAATAAATAGAGTAAGACATTTACCCACATTTAGACTTAGAAGTTGTTCTTCCTTCTTCAGAATATGATGGAAAGATGTGCGTCAGCAAGGAAATAAACCAAGAAAGAGGAAGACATGGTATCCCAGAAGTGTAAATCCAATCTAGAGGCGCTCTTAAGAGAAGAGTCCAAGTTAATAACTGTGTGGTAGTACTGTTGAGCCACCATCCACACTGATGCAAATGGATATAGAGCTACATGAAGGAGTGTCCAGGAAAAAAATGAACCCAGTAGAAAGGGTGATATGATAGGTGATATGATGAAACATCGGAAAAGAGGATGCAATCAAGCAATTATTAACTCAGGGAATGACAAAAGACTATGTAAGAAAGGACCTATAATCACAATATTCTAAGAGGTTCAGTAGCAAACTATGCTTACATTGTCATAATAACATAAATGCTAATTATTGATATAATTAAAAGTGTGATAGATAGAATTTTGAGAGAATAAGAAAGGAGAGGTAGAGATACTAAATTTTAACTCTCATAACATTTATAAATTTAAAAATTGCAATATACGTGTATCATTGAAACATGTAAAGGTAACTATCAGAAAAAGCAGCTATAAGTTCAAAGCATTTTCCTTTGGCAAGGGACCAGCAGCTGCTGAGGGGTTGTTCAGAGAACTACTGTTTTCTGTTTTAGGCTTTTTAGCACTATACGGATTCTTAACTATGTACATAACTATTTGAAATTTTTAGAAATATAAGATTTGGGACCAGCAGTTGGTGTAATGGCTATGTCACTGGACTCCTATGTAGTTGACCACAGTTCAAATCCCAGATCTGGTGACTTAAACTCACAGTGGACGCATGTGCATGTGTGCCCAAGATCCCAAGAGGAGAATGGAGGAGAAGGGATTGCCGTGTGGCAATCCCCCCGGCGGGTGATTTCTTGCTTTCTCTCTCTCTGTTTCTCTCTGTCTTTCTGGCAAGCATACACGCTCTATAGCAAAAATCTCTAAAAAAAAAAAAAAGAAAGAAATATAAGATTCTTCTGTTCCCACAAGGGGCCATCCCATGGCCTGGTGTTTATAGCAGTAGGATCCACATGGTTGACTATGCAGCAGGAGTCCTGGACCCAACAGCTTGAGAAACACACAGGGTACATGTGTGAGTACCCAAAATCTCAAGATATGGGAGAGATGGAAGAGAAGGGATTTTGATGTGGCCATGCCCCCCATGGCAAAACTTAAAGAAAAAAAAAAAAAAGAGGCAAGCCTTCAGAGGAGTTCATGCAATCAAGAACACAGCCTCATGGATCCCTGAAGTTCCTCTCCGAATTCTTGGTCAAGTATCAGTTCACCTCTTTGACACATGACGACTCATGGATACCAACCCTTTGACTCCTCACCTGTGTCCTCTGTGCTCCATCTTTGACTTGTTTACCTGGTAGTGTCTCATTTCCGGTTCTGACATCTGCCTTCCATATAATGCCGCATTCACTTCTGTCATTGACTTTGACATCTCAAACTTTCTCTTCCTCTCTGCCCTTTCCCCAACTTATGACACAAGTGACTCAAAATACCAAATTATTAAACAAATAATGGTCAGAAATATCCATTTTAACCATGAGTTTACCTCTGTGACTTTTGCCTAATTATCTTACTTCTTATAGGTTCCTTATCTTCAAAGCAGAGAGATTGAATCTAGATCTTTAATTTCGTTCTTCTCTAATGTTTTCTGATTTATATTCTGGTCTGAAGGCTGAATTAGAAGGTGTGTATAGAAGTAATCACAAGGGAAGTGATGTCATCTAGCTTATGATTCCTATGATTAAGAAAAATAATTTGCTGAAAATTTATTCAATGGTAAGTCAGTTCACTTTAAAAATAAATTTGAAACTCTATACCTGAAACTAAATAATTAATGGTCCAGATCTTAATCAATAACATTTTTCAAACAGAAAACTTAAATGGAGAGCCAAAGGTCCTAAAGTCTTACATTAGTCAGTCTTTTTTTTTTTTTTTTTGGAGAGTTTTTTGCTATAGGGCACGTGTGCTCGCCAGACAGACAGAGAGAGACATAGAGACAGAAAGCGAGAAATCACCCCCATGGGGAAAGGTCACGCCGCAATGCCTTCTCCTCCATTCTCCTCTCGGGATCTTGAGCATGCATGCACACACGCCCGGCGTGAGTTTTAAGCCACCGGGTCCAGGACGCGAACCGTGGTCGACTACGTGGGAGTCTAGCGACATAGTCATTATGCTAACTGCTGGTTCCCTTACATTAGTCAGTCTTGAGCAAACTTCTTTAATAAACCTTTTGTGAAAGATATTCAAATCCAGATAATAGGGACTCCAGTGGCCTTTTTTTTAAAAGACGTTTTTTGCTATAGGGTACATGGGCTCACCAGAAAGACAGAGAAAGACAGAGAGACAGAAAGTGAGAAATCATCCCCTGGGGGCATGGCCACATCGCAACCCTTTCTCCTCCATTCTCCTTTCGGGATCTTGGGCATTCACACACGTGCCCGGTGTGAGTTTAAGCCACCATGTCCGCAACTTGAACTGCGGCCAACTACAAGTCTAGTGAAACACAAAGCAGAAAGTTTGGTTTTAAGTCTTATAAGCTCTTAGAAGAGATAAAAAGGTAGCTAGAAACAGATAAAGACATAAACTTCCATGAAGAAAGATAGGTCCAGGGTCAGCCCTGTAGTACAGTGGTTAAGCACTGTGTGTAGGGAGTCAGATTCCATGTGGCCAACCATGGTTAGAATCCTGGCCCCAGCAGCTTCAAAAATGTGCTGGGTAGATGTGTTTGTGCATACTCAAAATCCTAACAGGATGTAGAAATGAAGGAAAGAGATTATGGCACAACATACCCCACTAGGGGGTGTCCTCTCTCTCACCGTCTCTCGTGCATGTACCCTCTGTCTAAAAAGAGAAGTTAAAGAGGAGAAGATGGGCCTAAACGGCAGAAGAATGAAATAAGAGCCCAAAGATTCAAAGACTTTCCTGTTAGGAGAAAAGGGATCACACAGTTACAGCTAGAAGTCTTTTTTTTTTTTTCTCCCAAGGCATAGAGCACCAAATTGTGTAAACTAATCCACTGCCTACAGGGTCTTAGAGCCAAAAGAGAAATAATGATGTGCATTTATAATTATTAACAGAGAAGATGTAAATAACAGCTTTAACTTAGGTTTTAGAATAAGGAAAAAAGTCATTAGATATATGAGAACCCAGAGTCACGTCATTAAGTAGATCAGAGTTGATGGAAACTTCAAATTGGAAGGTACACTGCAATTCAGGGAGGTCCGTCCTTTAGAATATTAAAAGCCTATAAGTCTTCTGCAAATGCAAGAAATTATGAAGTTTAATTATCTTAAAGTAATGTGTGCATGCACACACATACACACACACACACACACACACACACACACACATTCTGAGATGTAGATGGTAAAAAACACCAAAAGAAAAGAAAGGAAAATGAATCTTGATAATCCTAAAGGAGAAGGAGAAATCACCTCAGATTCACAGTTCTTTCTAAAACTGAATTGATTTTTTTAAAAAGAGATTACATCTTTCCCACTAACAGACCCATTCTTATGTTATTGCACTGGCTGAATCCAGATGATCTTTCATTTCCTTCTATTTCTAATGTCTGTGACTTATATTCTGATCTTAAGGTTGAGCTGGCAGTGATATATAGAAATAATCACAACGGAAATGATGTCATCTATCCTGTGATATGGCATTGTTTCCTTAACTGGGGCACATGGAGATTAAAATAGTAAAAGTATCCCTTTGATGAAGGATTTCAGCTCTATACATATTCAGGACATTGTTACTGAACTAATAGGTCTATTCGCTGTGACCTCCCAATGCAGCAGGTAGACCATTTAGTGCCTTCCATGTTTTGATTCCTCTCGTCCTGTCTGAAATTAGACATTGATCATCTGAGGGAGGGAGCCTAGAAATACTCAGGAGAAGCAGGCAGACATTAAGGATCATGTAATAGGATGAGTTATTAAGAATAAAGACTGCTTAGTCATGATTTTCAAGACATTTAAATTCTAAACATGGGCTCTGACCAGTCGATAAACAGGTGCCAACCCCACTGCTCGTTGGTCATTCCAGCATCTCCAGCAGAGCATCTGCTCATCCGGGAGAGGGCCCAGTGCTGTGTTAACAAAATACCATTTAGAGGCCAGGTTCACTGAAGAAGATTCGTCCCTCAGCTCCTGCTGGAGTTCAATGGTGGCCTGGACCTCCAGTGTGATGCCTGTCAGAGAAACCCAGAAACAGGCCCTGTTCAAAATTCATACTGTGGACGTGTCTACAAGCTTTCCAAACTGAATAATATGAGAAGCAGAATGCATAGATTCCTTCGTCTCCCAGGGCCCAGAAGCCCATTGCTTATCCAAGGGTTGTGACTATCCCTTGGAAACTGGTCTGAGTATGTGTCTGATATGTGTGTGTGTGTCAGGGGGTGGGTGGGCAAGCCAAAGAAGTTCTGGGAAGACCAAAATGTCTTTGAAGTCTCAAATTTTATCTTTAAAAATCATAAACATTTTAAATTCTTCTCCATAATAGATCAGTCCTTGTTTTTAATACAAAAAGTCCCTCCTGAAACATTCAGTAACTATGACACTACACAGGAAAGCTGCATAATTATGTACAAGCTCAGTGAACCCCAACTGAAACTCACGTCTGGCACCCCAAGTGTGCTTATTCCCCAAATAAGAAGCTGGGCCAGTGGAAAGAGCACTGGATGAGGAGTCAGGATGTCCCATATGCCACAGGACTTGGGAAGCTAAGGCTGCTCAGCACACAGGTGAAAAAGTGAATGAATGAGGGACCAGCAGATGGCATAATGGTTATGTTGCTGGACTCCCATGCAGTTTTAGGTCCCAGATCCAGTAGTTTGAAACTCACACTGGGTGTGTGTGCATGCATGCCCAAGATCCTGAGAGGAGAATGCAGGAGTAGGGATTGCAGCATGACCATCCCTCCAGTGGGTGATTTCTTGCTTTCTGTACCTCTGGTAAGTGCATGTGCCCTATAACAAGAAATAAAAAAGAAAAAAAAAATCTTTCTCTAAAAAAAATGTAAACGAATGAATGAACGAACAAAGAGCTGATAATGCTTGTGGAGTGCCAGTTTATAGGAGGTCTATTCATGTCTGTCCTGACCTGTCTCAGCTGCAGAATGTGAGTCATTTTCACTGCCACCTAAGGCTCAAGCCAAACATGTGCTCTCAAGACAGGCTTTTGGAACAGACCCTGAAGATACAAAGGGACAAACCCAGCATAATTAATCACTTGGGAAAATAAAACCTGAAACTGAGAGGCAATGCAAGAAAGGAATTCGGTATGGAAGGTTATTAGATATGGGTGTTAAACATCCCCACTGTCTGTGGCAGGAAAATAAATCATGTTGCTAAAGGCAGTTTGCAGACAAGGAAAGGTGAAGAAGATTTGTGCAGGAGGGCCAGGAAGTACAGAAGGGTGTAAGGTAGAAGGGAACCTTATACCACTAGGCCAGAACCCTTAAAACCCGGAGAGGCAAGCACAGCAGGTACCTTGAAGGTAGTAAGTGACCCAAATCACAGCAAAATGATGAGACGGCTAAATTGAGGGAGAGAGGTCTCTGCTCTCGAAGAGTTGGTTGGTTGGCTGGCAAAGCAGTCTGAGAATGGGAAGCACAGCCATTCAAATTCAAGTATATGAGATGGCATAATATTTTTATGTGCTTCAAACACGAAGAGTTTATGAATTGTGTACTTTTTTTTTTTTGGAGAGGTTTTCGCTATAGGGCGCGTGCGCTCGCCAGACAAACAGAGAGAGACAGAGAGAAAGAAAGCGAGAAATCACCCCCCAGGGGGATGGTCACGCCACAATCCCTTCTCCTCCATTCTCCTATCGGGATCTTGGGCATGCACACACACGCGCCTGGCGTGAATTTTAAGCCACCAGGTCCGGGACCCGAACCATGGTTGACTACGTGGGAGTCCAGCGACATAGCCATTATGCTAACCGCTTGTTCCCATGAATTGTGTACTTTCAAAGTAACATCAGAAACAGTCTATAAAGTTATTATAGGATTTGTAATCTGCCTTTATTCCTGGGAATAAGCTTGGAACATGTGGATTTCAGAGTCTAAAACTCGGGATCCACTTAACTTAAAGTGTCCAGAATAGGCAGATTCACCCACAGAGATGGCAAATAGTTTGGTGGTTACCTGGGACTTCGAGAAGTTTAGGAAAATTGAGGAATGACTGTGATGGCTATGGAGCTTCTTTAACAAATGATAAAAATTCACCAAAATGGATTGGGGTGATAGTTGCATATATCTGATTATGCAAAAAATTTTGAATTACACACATTAAGTGGCTGAGTTGTGTGATATGTGGATTATATTGCAATAAAACTGTTAACAGACAAATCTACATCAGTTTACAAACTCTGCCACATACTATTTACATGCCCTTAAAAATTACTTCCTCTCATCTCAGTTTCCTCTTCTGTGAAATAAGGGTGATATGATGGTATTGCCTATCTGTGTGGTTCAGATAATGGTTTGTTCCCCAAAGGTCCATGATTATTTATTTATTTATTTATTTGGATAGGTTTTTGCTATAGGGCACGAGTGCCTGCCAGGGAGAGACAGAGAGACAGAAAGCAAGAAATCACCCCCCAGGGGGGATGGCCATGCCGCAATCTCTTCTCCTCCATTCTCCTCTCGAGATCTTGGGCAAGCACCCACCTGCTCCCGGTGTGAGTTTTAAGCCACTGGGTCCAGGACGCGAACCGTGGTCGACTACATGGGAGTCCAGCAACCCGAAGGTCCATGCTTTGAAATTTGGTCCCAGTGTAATGGTGTTGGAAGGTGGTGAGGCCTAGTGGGCAGGGATTAAATCATGGTGGTTGGATCATGAAGGCATCAGTCTCATGAATATATTCATGCTGTCTTGTGAGAGACTGAGTTCTAGCTCTTATGAGAAAGGGTTTGTTCTCACAAAAGTAGGTTATAAAAGGAAGCTGGTTGCCTCTATCTTTCTCTCTCTGCACACACCAGCATACTCTGTCAGCCATATTGTAGCCAGCCTGATTCTAGTCACATATCTTTGAACTTTCAGTCACCAGAATCATGAATCAAATAAACCTTGATTCTTTATAAGTCAGGAAGACTCAGATATTCCTGTTAGCAATGCAAGAGTGGACCAAGACATTATCAATATCCTATGATTTCTCAATGAGATCACTGTGAGAGCAATGTGGAAGGGCCTAGAACAATGTCCTGTGCATGATGGAAGTATAGTAAATGTCAATTCTCTGCCCGTTTGTTCCAACATATACTATACTTTTGAAAAATGAGGCTTGAGGTTAGATTGACAATTCACATCTAAGTGCCCTCAGACTACCAAGGAGTCTAGAACACAATCATTGGATTCCTCTGGCTATTTTTTGCCAGAAAGCCTACCTGAAGTTGCAGTTACCAGAGATCAGGCCGCCCCAGCCTGCTAGAGACATTAAGCTTCTTTGCTTTGGGCTAGAAGTAGACTGACACAGTGTAGTTATTCGTTGATTGGACATTCAGCTTGGCAGTTCTGTAAGACTTTGGTTAATTAATTTATTTCTTGATAAATGCTGTTTATATGGGAGATAATCTTTCAAAATATGGGACTTATGGAGTAGACTAATAAAAGGGGGTTTGATGATGAAAGGGTTGAGAGCCAGCTTTATTGTTTGGGTTGATTTCTAGAGGATGGATGTTTGCCAGAGATAGGGGAGAAGGACACTTTGGGCTGCCAGGATAGCAGCTCAAGCAACAGCTTGGAGCATAAGAGGCCTAGAGTGTTTAGAGAAGAGAGAAAAGTTCCATGACTCCTTTCTGGCTCCTTCTCAACTGCTAAGACCTAATTTCTGGCTGCAGAATCTGTGGCATTTTGAAAGCCACTCAAAGGTAATCCCACTCACATACCTGTCGCTAGGGCTGTCTATTACGTAGTGACACTGCGATCAAAGCCCCTGCTCTTAGCTATTATTTTAGGACAAATGGAGGCTTGATGTGGCTTGTTTTGCCTCCTGAATCAACTCATACAAAGCACTTTGATTCTCCTGGGGTATCTGCCAGACTCAGCAGCAGAGCTAATTGATGGGCAGACGGAAGAGCCACCTGGGACTTTGGTTCCAGGTAGGTCTGATCCTGCTCAGGGCACTCAATGGTCGTGGCGGCAGTGCACACAGCACATCGAGCTGGTCTCTTCCTGGACTCTGGAGCTGCCCCCTTTGTCTACGTGCCAGCTGACAAAGAAAGACTTCTGTCTACAAAGTGCAAAGAACAGGGCTTATCTAGAAGTGTTGGCTTGAAGAAAGCCTGATAGCTGTCTTGTGAGAGGTTTCCCAGGGTAGCAGTTGTTCATTTAATGGCTTGACCACAGTCTGCGGTCTGACCTTTGGTCTGAAGGTAGACACAAAGAAAGCAGCTGACCAAGGTCAGGTGATTGATGCTTAAAGCCATTCTCCTCCTGAAGATGGATCTAAGAGGGACATCCACTGTTGTGTTCCTGGATCAATCTGTTAGGAAGTTTTTACCAGTCATCAATGAAATGAGAAAAGAAAAAATGAAGAGGTTTTGTGTTAAACTAAATGTCTTCTTTTAAAGAATTATCTTTATTCTGAAATTGTGTCCTGCCTACTGTTTGGTATTAAAATTCCTTTTTATAAGGGCCAGCATTTGGCATAGTGGTTAGGGAGCTGGACTCCCATGTTTCTGACCGTGCTCTGAGTCCCAGACCTGGCAGCTTGAAACTCATGCCAGGTGCATGTGTGTGCATACTCAAAATCCTAAGAGGAGAATGGAGGAGAAGAGACTGTGCCATGGCCACTCCTCAGGGTGCAAGGGTGATTTCTCACTTTCTGTCTCTCTTTGCCTCTGTCTCTCCACAGAGCACACGCGCACTCCTTTCCCTCCGTCTCTCCAGGGAGCACACGTGCACTAGAGCAAAAATCTCTCTCTCTAAAAAAAAGTTTTCTTTATAAAATAGTAATGATTTTTACCCCCTTTTCCTTTTAATGTACTTAATGACAAATAAAATGCTGGTAATTCTTTTGATTCCCAAATTCTTTCATTGGTTTTTGAGACACTGCCTTAAAAGGCATGTAATGCTTGAGAGAAACAGAAAAGCCACTCTATCATCCAAGGGTAGAGGTGGGCCTCTCACCATTGGCAGTACCTCAGGTACTTGAGACCATGACCTTGATGGGAACCGAGATGCTTTGAGAAGCGTTGGCTAGAGAAAAGCAATGAGCAGCAATACAATGCAACCCCTTTACTCTGACTTATACAAGGCACATGACTCCCCAGAGCCATGGCAACTTGCCCAAAATGACAAGGCTGATTAATTCCAAAAGTGCATTATTCACGTGTCACCAAATATTGACTCTTATCAACTTCCTCCCCCCAGCCATCTGGCCCTGTGTGTCAAATCAAAATAAATCAACAAACAAAAAGTGGCGGGCAGATGCTACCCTAGGGATGCTACAGCCAATGGCATAGTCCCCCCTGCCAGACTGAGTTTTGAGTGGCTGCTCTAATTCTCCATCTCTCTTCATCCTCAGGGGACCAGAAACAGGCGTATTCAGACACACACACACACACACACACACACACACACACACAGGTTTTAGATGGCAATGCTGTGGGTATGCAAGGGGAAAGAAAGCAGCTGGAGTGGGAAAGACTTAAACTATCCTAGGAGTAAGAATAATAATAGTAGACCATGTATTGAGTTCTTCTTATGTACCAGGCATGTGCATGTCATGATCATGTTCTATCCTCCTCAAAACTCTGAGATATAGGAGGAATTATTAGTCCCAGTTCATAGATGAAAAACTAAAACTAATTAACATATATCAACTTGTACAAGATCGAACATCTAGCAGTTCGTGGCCTGTATTCAAAGTCAATGCTTTTAATCTCTGCATAAAACAACTCACTATCCCTGCCACCTGGACATGTTATTCAACTTCTCTTTGTCAACATCTCTGCATCTTGGTAATGAGCTCCTTATGGGACCAGCAGCCAGGGCTGTGAGAGCTAAAGGAACTAACACAAATGTCTTCCAAAAGCTCATGGAAAATGTGATTATGAAAAAACAATGCATGACTTTCCAAATTTTTGCACCAAAATAAATAATCTTTTAACTCCATTTTCACGAACTTTATGAATTCCCTTTGTTCATGTAATATATTTAGAATAATCCCCAACACATAATAAATGTTTACTATGCACTCATTATTAATATTGATATTGCTATTTCTTTAATTACACAACATTGCCTTCTTTGGCTGACTGGGTGGAGTGGAGGACACAGATTTTACTAGCAAAGTGAATATTTGAGTGTATGAGCATTCTCGGAGATCAAGTGCCACGAGAACTGCAGTTTTATTACCAAGCAGACGATGCATCATTTTCTCTGCACCCACCCACTTCAGGTTGTACACTCCCTGCTCTGCACATTTCTGAGCCTCTTGTCCTCCCTACTTTCTTCTGTCTCCTTTTCTCTGATAGCTCTCAAGAGACCACTCACCCCATCTCCCATAGCCCTCTCTCCACTGAGTCAGAAGCTCTTAGACTGTCCATACCCTGAATGTGTTTAGAATGACCCACAACAATGATGGCTTGGTGGTGGTATGCGCCATACCCAGAAGGCTCCTGAAGATGCACAGAGGGAGGTTAATGCGTTGCTCTGGCCTGCTCATTTTTAAAAGCCATTTCCAGCACTTTTCCCCTCCACTGCTTCCCACCAAGCTATGTGAAAACACAACAATTAATTGACTGTAACATCCCTAACAGCTGCTACCCATCTCCACACAGGGCTAGTGGTGCACACTAGTAACTTTAAATTCAGTCTTCAGTTTTGTAAATTGGAAAATACAACCAACGACCACTGTGAATAGAGTTATTTCAGCAATATTTCTTTCCTAGCACCTGAAATGAATGACTAAAGTCCCACTCACCAGCTTGAGCATATCACAAATACATTTCTTTCCCACATGACCTTGCTCCACCATTAAACTGCATTTTCAGAAGAAGCCCAAGGCCAGAGAACAGCTGTTTGCTGGTTCCCTCAAGAACTAGCAGCCAATGGTGCATGGCTGGCTTGTGCTCTTTGCTTCTTTGAGGAACACATTTAAATGTGCCAAATGTCAGGAAAGAATCATAGAATGGGTAATAGGATGCAAAAAATGAAAGTGTCTACTAGTCACCAAGATATAGATGATGTGAGAGTAAGAAGTGTGGATTAGCAGCAGCAATAAAAGAAAAAAAGGGAGCACCAGCTTCAAAACTCCTCATGCTTGATCCTTCTAGTTGCAACTCATTTCCACTCTAGGCACTACATTTCCCAGAATGACCTTCCAGAATGCACCACGTTTAACACATGTGAATGTGTGTAGAATTTGGGAGGCAGAGATGAATGAGCAACCTTTTCTCCCCAGGGGTTGTTGGCTTAGAGGTGAGGCGCATGTGGAGGTGCATGGACTCTTATTGAGTTCTGCTTTTCTCCACAGTAAATCAGCTCTCCTTTTCCATTACTGAGCCTACTGACCAACAGCAACTCCAAGGCCACCACAGACACTTGACTACGAACTCCAAGAACACCCATGAGAGCCATAACCTTCTGTAGACTTTCATGTCTGCCTCTTGCAGTCCCACTCCAGTTGCTGGAAGAGCTGGCTTCCCAGAAAGCTCTAACTCATTCACCTACCCCAGGGCTAGTTCAAGACCTTGGTCAGAGGCTTCAACTTCTCTTTTCAAACCATTACTTTCTAGCACCTCCCACTATTGTGCACTGTCTAGTTCCTGGAATACACTTCTTTTTTCATAAGACTCAGTGATGTCATTGCTGTTTGAATCCACAGAGCATCTGCACATGCCAGGGAAAGAATGTTCATCATGCAGTCATAGCAGAGCACTGGACATTGGTCCCAATGGCTCCTACCACACTGAGGCACACTCTGGAGTATATGACTAGGCATATGTAGTATACTAGTATATGTAGGCTAGGCAGTGACTCAGGCTCTGGATGAGCTGAAAAGGGTGATCTCTAGGTCAATTTAGGGAACCGCAGCTGAGGGAACTTAAAGGGTGATCCATGCTAGGAGTATTGTCGAAGATGGCAACAGGGTCTAAGGCAGATGGATGCATCTAGAATAAAACTGGGTATGGGAGGTCTGAGAAGGACCCTGGGAAACAGAGAAAGGTCAAGGTTCAGGAGATAGGGTCATTCTGGTAAGGTCCTGCCTGGCCATCTTGGGAGACTAAAGCTGCAAAGGATAAGGAAGAGACCATGCTACTTTGGAATTCCTGGGTAATTTTGGCCATATACCCTCACATAAAGGTCCTGTGTTTTCACACAGTCCAAGTTCCAGAGCATCTAAAAATTAATGTATTATTCTTGTTCACCTATAACAGTGGGTCTCAGCCAGAGTTGATTTTGGCCCCCAGAGGATATTTGACAACATCTGGGGACATTTGGGTTGCCACCAGTGGGAACAGGGAGGGGCTGCCAAACATCCTATAACACTCAGGACATCCCCCACAACAAATATGCAGCCCCAAATGTCAATAGTGACAAGGTTGAGAAACCTTGATCTATGGTGAAATCATTACAGGAACACAGCATCCTTCAGGAAATGTCCTACTGAGATGGCCATTCTACGAAGCCCTGGCTTAACTCTAGCCACAGCCCAACACACATTGGAGTTCTCACACCCTGAATGGCAACCAGGCCTGGATACCAGGTCCCAGAGTGTCAGGAGGTGCTGACCACTATGTGTCATAGCAAGTTTTCTTAAAAGAAGCAGTAAACAGCAATCTATTGCATAATAGGCTAATAATAAGTAGTGATGCCTATTTGTTTCTCACCACTAAACCCCCTTCTCACCTCATCCTGCCATCTCTTCCTGTCCCACAGAAATGGTTCTGCGGTGTCCTAGGGTTTAGAAGGACCTTTACATCTTCAACCCCACCACTAGCACTCAGCTCTTCTGGTTTCCAGTAGGCAAACTTGCTATCTCTTGCAAACCACTGAGAGTCCCAGATGAGAGTCTGCTGAGGGTCATGTTTTTGTGTTTTGTATTCTTTTATGAATGATCATTTAGGTTCTGCCAAAAGAGGAGAACCTCAGGAGAAAGCAAAGTTTCCTATGCTCCCAGGTTCTAGAAGCAGGGAGCACAGTACACCTTTTAGGGTCACATGAGAAAAATGCCAGCATGCAGAAGAGAGAACTGCTATGGTCAGGGCTTTAATTGAGGTTTCCAAGGAAAAGCAAGGCAGGGCAGGTGAGCACTTATGGATGGGGTAACTTAAATAATTCCAGTGGGCTTGGAAGTATAGGAGAGGACTCTAGTTACCCGGTACCTGGCCCTGGGTGATTAAAGCAATTAAGGCAGAAAGATATTTCCTCCTGAGTATCTGAGCCAGATGGAAGAGATGTGGCTCCGGATCTCTTGCTTGCACATCAAGGCCAGGCTCCTGGCTGGGCCCTGGCCTATCCCTAAGAACTGGTTAGCCTACAGAGGGGCAATCTCTTCCCAGCAACAAAGACTGTTTAATGTTTCCTTGGCTGCAGCAGGACCAAGTGTCAGCATCAATGGTGATGACAACAGTGGCATTTGGGCCCAGCCAGTCTCTGGAGCTGGACCTACCTGAAAAGGCGTACCAGGAGCTTTAGGACTATGAAGGCCTAGGTCCATAAAAGAAAGCATTCATTCTCCTCCCTGATAGCAGAGAAAGACTTGCCACGGTTTCTCCTTATGGAGTGTGCCTTTAGAAACTGCAGTACCCAGACTTTGTACCATGCCATTTGTTCCCTGAGTTCCACTCACTCTGCAAGAGTGAACAGGAGTGAACAAGAGGGTTTCAAATCAAATAGCAGCTCTGATCTTTTCACTGGTGCCTCCTGAGCCCCCAGGTGTGCCTTTAGAAACTGCAGTCCTCAGGTCACACACCCTTCCATTTGCTTACTGAGTCCTACCCGCCCTGAAAGACTAAACCAAGAATAAGTGAGAGCTACAAACTACACAGCAGCTCTGATCTTCCCACTGGTGCCTCCCAATCATCCAGGTATGCCTTTAGAAGCTGGTACCCAGGGCCAGCATGTGGCATGGTGGTTAAAGATGCTGAATTCCCACATGGCCAAGTACTGGACCTGACAGCTTGTTTTCTTACTTTCCCTTTCTCTCTCTCTCTGTCTCTGTCTGGTCAAATTAAATAATAATAATAATAACAAATAGAATTAAATAAATAATTCTTTTTAAAAATACTTTGAAAAATTAAGCAAACAAACAAACTGCAGTACCCAGGCTGTGCACTTAGTGTGACACACAACTGGTGTTTCTGAAGATACTTCTCTCCTGCTCAACCCCAGCTACATTTGGACCCAAAAGGTTGAGAGAGGAGCCAACCACCTGAAGCCAGCTACATAAATCCTGCTGTGATCCAAAAGATGTGGCCCTCTTCCAGAAACTTGTGCTATTCTCCTTCCAGCCCCCCAACACTACAGAATGTGCTCCATAAAATGGAAGGCGTGAGTATGTCATTAGATGACTAAAAACCAGCAAAGAGATACAAGAAATATGAGAAAAAAGAGACATACCTTCGCCAAAGGAACACAACTCCTCATCAACAATAGATAGCACAAAAGAATTCACAGAAATGTCAGAAGAATTTGAAATATTCATTGTGCCAAAACTCAATGAGATGTAAGAAAAAAGACAATCTATTCAAGGAAATAAAAAAATTGTTCCATGACATGAAGGAGGAATTTCATAAAGAAATAAACAACCCCGGGAACCAGCAGGCGATGTGGTGGTTAAGGCACTGGACACTCCCACATGGCCAACCATGGTTCAAATTCTAAACCTGGTGGCTTGCTTTCTTACTTTCTTTTCTCTCTCTTTCTGTGTGTCTCTCTCTGGTCAATATTTTTTTTAAATGAATGAATAAATAAAACTGAACAAATAATTCTTTTCTAAAAAAAGAAATAAACAACACCGAAAGGATTAAAACAGAACTTCTGGAGATGAAGAAAACAACATAAGAAATAAAATTCTCCCTTGACAGCATTAATAGCAGATTGGATCATGCAGAAGAAAGAATCTCTGACCTTGAAGAGAAAGTCTCTGATGTAGACAAAACCACCAGAAAGAATGAAAAAATAACAGCAACAACAACAAAATGAGGATAACATACAGGAAATACCAGACACCATTAAACCCAAAAATCTGTATAATAAATATCCCAGAAGGCATAGAGGCTGGTAAAAGTATAGAAAACCTCTTGCATGAAATACTATGTGAAAACCTTCTAAATCTAAAGAAACATGCAAACATCTAGATCCAGAAAATATGAAATGTGCCAAATATAATCAATATAAGAAGTCCCCCTGCCCCAGGAATATCATAACCAGATTGATAAAAATCAAAGATGAAGACAATATTCTAAAAATGGCAAGAGAGAAGTGTCAACTTACTTATCAATGTTATCCTGGTAGGCTAACATCAGACTTCTCACTGAAAAAAATGTAGGCAAGGAAATAATGGGAAGACATATTCAAATGCTAAAAGAAAACAATTTCAACTAAGAATACTATACCTGGAAAGATTATCCTTCAAATGGTAAGGAGAAATAAAATCATTCTCAGATAAACAAAAACTGAACGAATTTATCAATACTAGACCAGCACTTCAAAAGTACAATTGAAGGGAATACTATATGAGAAAAATGAAAGAGCGATGAATAGAAGTAAAAGAACACTAAATGACTAAAAAAAAAAAAAAACCAATAAAATGGTAAGGGTAAGTCTGATAATGCTGATAATAATATTGAATGCAACAGATTGAATTCTCCAATTAAAAGATGCAGACTGGCTGAATGAAAACAACAACAGGAGTCTTCTATATGCTGCTTATAAGATATTACCTCACTGATAAAGACATATAGCCTGACAGTGAAAGAGCTGAAAAAAGAGTCTCTGTGAATAAAAACATATAAACAAAAAAGGTACTGGAGTTGGGATACTGATATCAAACAAAATGGATTTCAAGGCAAAAACTGTAAGAGACAAAGAAAGACATTGTAGAACTAAAAGGACTCATTCGCCCGAAGACCTAATACTTATAAATATCTATGCACCTAACGATGGATCCCCAAAATATGTGAAATAAGGGCTGCTATATCTAAAAAGAGAGAGTCTGTAACACATTAATTTTTAGGGATCTCAACACCCCACTGTCACCTCTTGACAGATCACCTAGACAAAAAATAAACAAAAAGACATGGAAACTAAATGACACCATAAACCAAGCAGACTTGACAGACATCTATAGAACATTGCACCCAACAAATACAAAATACACATTTTCCTCATACTCACATGGAAGATTTTTGAAGATTGACCATATGATAGGGCACAAAACAAGTTTTTACAAATTTAACTGTATAGAAACTATATCCAATATTTTTCTGACCACAATGGAATTAAACTTAAAAGCAATTACAGAAAGAACCCTCACAAACACACAAATACATGGAAACTAAAGAACTTACTCCTGAATGACTTCACAACTACTGAAGAAATTTAGATTGAAACGAAAAGATTCATGGAAACTAATGATAATGAGTACACAAGTCTCAATAACGTATGGGTTATGAGTGAAAGCAGTCACGAGAGGGAAGTTTATAGCAATTAGTGTTCACAAGAAAAAACAGAAAAGTGGCAAATAAATAAACTTAATATTGCATCTAAAGGAACTAGAAAAGCAACAACAACAAAAATAAAAGAAGAAGAGAAATAGTAAATATTACAGCTAAAATAAATAAAATAGAGAATAAAAGAACTACACAGAAAACAAACAAAAACAAAAGTTGGTTTTTTGAGAGGATAAACAAAATTGACACACTGTTAGCTGGTCTAATCAAGAGAAACAGAGAAAGAAACCAGATAAATAAAAATCAGTAATGAAGCAGGCAATATGACAACAGATACAACAAAGAAGATCATGAGAGAATACTCTGAACAACTATATGTCAACAAACAAGAAAATCTAGTTGAGATGGACAAATTTCTGGACACCTAATAACTTACCTCGATTGAACTGTGAAAAAATAGAAATCCTAAATAGACCAATAGCAAGTCCTGAGATTGAATCAGTAATGAATAGTCTCCCAACAAAGAAAAGCCCAGGTGCTGATGGTTTCACTTCTGAATTCTACAAAACTTTTAAGGAAGAACTAACTCCAATTCTCCTCAAACTATTTCTAAGGACCCAAAAGGAAGAGTCCCTCCCAAACTCATTCTTTGAAGCCTCCATCACCTTGCCCCCTAAGCAGACAAGAACATAACCAAAAAAAAATAATCCACACTCTACAGTAGAGATGGAAAGACTGGAGAACATAAAAGTATTAACAATTGGAATGGACACTAGAGACAAAGTGGAAAGAGAGTGTGGGAGGGGAAGAGCATAGGAAAGGAAACTTGGGGGGAAAATGGAAAGATAAGACACTTGTGGTACACAGATAATATTTATTATCTGATGACAAGGATGTGAATAATAATCTCAACTAGGCTGGACTGACGTGTATATTGTGCTGGGTAAAGTCTCTTCACAATCTACATGATGTATAGCAATTTAATGTATGAATAATATTTTTAAAAATTTTTAAATTTAAAGAAGAGAAAAAAGAAATACATCACATTAACAGAAAAAATTTTAAAAAATAATTATACCTAGAGAGGCTGAAAAATCATTTGATAAGATACAACATCTCTTCATGATTAATACCCACAGCAAAATCAACAAAGAATGGATATTACTGAACACCATGAAAGCCATGTATGAACAAACCATAGCCAACACCATATTGAATGTGGCTTTTCCACTAAAAACTGGAACAAGATAAGGCTGCTCACTTTCCTCACTTCTTTTCAACATGGTATTGGGAATCCTGCCAATGCAATCAGACAAGAGAGTAAAATAAAAGGCATTCAAATAGGAAAAGAAGAAATGAAGTTAATTCTATTTTCAGATGACATGATTACTGATAGAAAATCCAAAAGAATCCATAATAAAACTCCTAGAAGCGATAAACGAATTCAATAAGGTGACAGAATGTGAAATCAATATACAAAAATTGTTAGCATTTATATATTCCACCAAAAAACAGATTGGGAACCAGCAGTTAGCATAATGGCTATGTCACTGGAATCCCGCGTAGTGGACCGCGGTTCGTGTCCCGGACCCGGTGGCTTAAAACTCACGCCAGGTGTGTGTGCATGCGTGCCCAAGATCCCGAGAAGAGAAGAGAATGGAGAAGGGATTGTGGCGTGACCATCCCCCTGGGGGGTGATTTCTCGCTTTCTGTCTCTATGTCTCTCTCTGTCTGTCTGGCAAGC
>NW_006159521.1:8310833-8315097 GCF_000334495.1 Tupaia belangeri chinensis | reverse complement strand
CCCCCCCAAAAAAAAACAGATCAAAGTAGAATTGAAGAAAGCAATCCCATTTACAATTGCCCTCCCATTAAGATATTTAGTAAGAAACCTAACCAAAAAGGTGAAAGACCTTTACAAGGAAAACTATGAAAAACTGGAAAAAAAATAAATTGAACATGATTCACAAAAGTGGAAAATCATCTCATATTCCTGAATTGGAAAACTTTATATCATCAAAATGTCCACTCTACACAAATCCATTTACAAATTCAGTGCAATTTCAATAACATTACCAGAAATATTCTTTGAAAAAATAGGAAAAAAAGTATAAAAATTGTCTGGAATTGTAAAAGGACCAAATATCACCAAGACAATAATGTGCAAAAAGAATAAAGAGGCATCTCACTACCAGACATTGAAATATATTGCAAAGCTGTGATAACCAAAATAGCATGGTACTGGTACAAAAATAGGCTTATTGACCAAAGGAACAGAGTAGAAAACCCAGAAATAAACCCCAAAACATGCAGCAAACTGATTTTTGACAAAAGGCAGAAGACAATCCAGTGAGGAAAAGAAAGTCTTTTCAGCAAATGGTACTGTAAGAACTGGGTATCCACCTGCAGAAAAACGAAACTCGATTCCTATCATTCATTATTTACAAAAGTAAACTCAAATGGATCAAAGACCTAAGGCCTCAAACCATTAAATTACTAATAGAAAACACAGAGGAAATTCTTGAAGGCATTAGAGCAGGCAAAAATTTCTTAAATAAAATCATTAAAGCACATCCATAATCCCAAAAACAGATAAGTGGGACTACCTCAGACTAAAAAGCTTCTGCACAGCCAAAAGAACAATAAACAGAGTATAGAGAAAATCCTCAGAATAGAAGAGAATATTTGCAAACTACACTTCAGATAAGGGGATAAAGGACTGAAGCCCGTCTATAAAGGGAACTCAAACAGCTTACCTGAAAACAAAACAACAAAAACAAACAAACAAACAAACAAAAATAATACAATTAAAAAATGGGCAAGAGGCCAGCAGATGGTGTGGTGGTTAAGATGCTGGACTCCCACATGGGTGACCACTATTTGAGTATTAGACCTGGAGGCCTGAAAATCATGCCAGGTGCATATACTTGCATGCCCAAAATATCAGGAGGAGAATGGAGTAGAAGAGATTGCAGCATGGTCATCCCCCAAGGGGAGATTTCTCGCTTTCACTGTCTCTGTTTCTCTCTGGTGAGTGCATCAGCCTTATGGCAAAAACTTACAAGGGGGACAAAAAAAGAGCAAATGACTGGACTGAGTCCACATATATCAATAATATTAAATGTTAATGGATTAAATTTTTAAACTAAAAGGTACACATTGGCTCAATGAATTAAAAAACTGGGACCATCTGTATGCTACTTACAAGAAACATACCTCATTGACAAAGAAATATATAAGTGAAGGTCTAGAAATTTTTAAAAAGGCAAGAGTTTTGATATTGATAACAGATAAAATAGGCTTTAGGATAAAAAGCATAAGAAGAGACACAAAAGGACATTACATAGTTCTAAAAGAATTAATGTATCGAGAATCTATAGCAATCATATATTTTTATGCAACAAATGTGTAAAAGAAAGACTGCTTGATCTAAAAGGAGAGATACACTACAATACACTAATTGTTGGAGATTTCAACACCTTACTATCATCACTAAACAGGTCATCTAGACAAAAAAGAAATAAAGAGACACAGGAATTAATTGATATTATTTTAAAAAATGAACCTGACAGACATATATAGAGTATTCAGTCCAGCAACTATGGAGTACATTTTTTTTCTCATCTCCACATGTAACATTTTCAAAGATTGATCACATAATATATCATAAAGAAAGTCTATATAAATTTATAAATATATCCAGTATATTCTCTGACCACAATGGAATTAAACTTAAAATCAATCACAGAATTGTCCTCAAAAATGCACAAAAACATGGAAACTAAACCATCTAATTCTGGATGACTTTCACATTACTGAAGAAATTAAGACTGAAATCAAAAGATTCATTGAAACTAACAACAATGAACACACTTCTCTCTATATTCTGAGGAACACAGTGAAAGAAGTCATAAGAGGCAAGTTTATAGCCACTCGTGCTCACGAGAAAAAAAATAAGATGATGTCCAATAAACAATTTAACATTGCATCTTAAGGAACTGGAAAATCAAAAATGACAATTTTTTAAAATCCCAAAAATAAAAGAAAAGAGAAATAGTAAAGATTAAAGATAAATAGGCAAAATGGGGGGGGGGGGAAACCACTATACCAGAAAGATGAATAAAACAAGAAGATGGATTTTTGAGAAGATAAACAAAATTGATAAGCTATTAGCTAGATTAATCCAGAAAAAAAAAAAAAAAAACAAAGAAATGAGCCAGATAGATAAAATCAGTAATGAAGCTCGCAATATTACAACCAACATGTTGGAAATACAAAAATTATGAGAGAACATTATGAGCAACTATGTACAGACAAACTAGGAAACCTAGATGAGACGGACAAATTTATTGACAAGTACAAAGTTGAACCAGGATGAAATAGAAAGCCTGAATAGATCAATAGTGAGTGAAGAGATCAAAATAATGATAAGTAGTCTCTAAATGAAAAAAATTCCAAGTCCAGATGACTTCACTTCTGAATTCTATAAAACTTTTAAAAAGAGCCAGTCTTAATTCTTCTCAAACTATTTCTAAACTCACACTGAACATGTGTGCGTGTGTACCCAAGATCCTGAGAGGAGAATGGAGGGGAAGGGATTGTGGTGTGGTCATCCCCCCATTATTATTATACTCTTTCTTTCTCCTGTCCCATTCCACACTGTCTTCAGCATCTCTAATTATTTTCACTGTTTTTATGCCCTCCAATATTTCGATCTCTACCATAAAGTGAGGATACTCGGTATATATTAAGTGGATACATACAATATCTTTCTTTCATACCCTGGCTTGCTTCAGTCTGCAATAGATCCTCCATGTCTGACCACTTTCTATCAAATGCCAGGGTCTTGTTTTTTTATGGCTGAGTAGTACTCCATAGAGTATATGTGCCACACTTTTTCAATCCATTCATCTGTTTATGGACATTTGGGTTGGTTCCATGTGTTGGTGATTGTGAATAATGCTGCAATAAACAGTGACGTGCATCCAGGTATTTGTCCATTTCCTCCATGTTCTCTTGTTTGTTGGCATATGGTCACTCATCGTATCCTCTAATGATATTTGTATTTTTATTATGTCTGTTGCAATGTTGCCTGTTTCATCACATATTTGATTTATCTGGTTTCTTTCTTTTTTCTTAATCAGTCTAGCCAATGGTGTGTGGATCTTTCATTATCTTAGGGTGGAAAATTCTATAGATATCTGTCCTGCCCCAGGGGGGACAGTCAAACAGTTTTCCTGAGTAAAGGAGTGAGAGCCGGGACAAGCAGCATAGTGTTACAGCACGGAGACAACACCGTGTCTTTAGTGTCGTCTGTTTATTATGGGCAGCAAGGTACAGCACGGAGACGACGCAGTGTTACAACTCTTCAGGGTTGTTTCCTGGTCGTCTGGCTACTGTGGGCCAGACATCGTGGTTATATACACGCTGGTGGGTTGTAAACGGTGGGCTGTGATTGGTTGTAAACAGTGGGTTATGATTGGTTGCTTTTGGACCAATCATGAGGTGCCGGATATGAAAATTTGAGGGATCCTAGTGGCCAATCAGAGCAAGGTTTCGAAGGTCAGGTCTTTTTGAAGGGAACCAATCATGGCAATTGTTTGCTCTCTGAGAAACCTCGGCAGACTCGCTGGTGCACAGCCTCCCACAGATATCTATTAAGCCCACTCAGTTTATAGTATCACTTAGGTCCTGTATCTCTGTATTTACTTTTTTGTCTAGAAGATCTGTCTAAAGGAGATAAGGGGTGTTGAGATACCCAACAATTATAGTGTTGCTCCCTATCTCTCCTTTTAGCTCCAGCAGTCTTTCCTTCATATATTTAGGTGCTCCTGTGTTGTGTGCATAGATATTAATAAGCATTATGTCTTCTTGCTGAATTAATGCATTTACGATTATATGATGTCCTTCTTTGTCTCTTCTTACAGTCTTAGTCTTGAAGCCTATCTTGTCTGAAATCAGTATTGCAACTCCATTTTTTGATTTCTATTTGCATGGGATATCTTTTTCTAGCCTTTCACTTTTAGCCTATGTATGTCTTTATACATAAGGTGTGTTTCTTTTTTTTT
>NW_006159521.1:8306066-8310542 GCF_000334495.1 Tupaia belangeri chinensis | reverse complement strand
TTGTTGTTGTTGTTGTTTGTTTGTTTGTTTGTTTTTTATCCATTCAGCCAGTCTGTGTCTCTTAATTGGACAGTTTAATCTGTTAGCACTCAATGTTATTATCGATATTTCCGGACCTATTCCTATCATGAAGTGAGCCATTTTCTTGGTTGTTTTTTGTTCTCTTGTAACTATCCATCTGACTTTTTAGTTTTCCTGGTATTGTACTCCCTTCAGCACCTCTTGAAGAGCAGGTCTGGAGTTGATAAACTCTTTCAGATTTTCTTATTCTGAGAATGTTTTTATATTTTTTTCTCATATGAAAGATAATCTTGACAGTTATAATATTCTTGGTTGAAAATTTTTTTTCATTCAACACTTTGACTATAATTCCCCATTCTTTCCTTGCTTGCATTGTTTCTGATGGGGTGACCTTTGTAAGTAACTTGACGTTTCTCTCTTGCCAATTTTAGTATCTTGTCTTTGTTGTTTTTGCCAGTCTGGCTATGATGTGCCTTGGAGAGGATATTCTTGGGTTGATTCTACTTGGGTTCCTGTACATTTCTTGGGTCTGGATATTTGGATGCCTTTCTAGGTTTGGAAAGTTTTCTTCCAGAATTTCATGGAGTAAATTATTAATGCCCTTATTTTCTTCCTCTTCTGGGATACCAATTATCTGACTGTTGCGGCATTTGATGGTATCCAGTATTTCTCATATATTGTCCTCATTTTTTTTTTTTTGGTTGTTTTCTCAATCTTCTTTTATTTATTTATTTACTTATTTGAGAGGTATTTTTGCTATAGGGCGTGTGTGCTTGCCAGAAAGAGAGAGAGACAGAAAGTGAGAAATCACCCCCCAGGGAGGATGGCCATGCCACAATCCCTTCCCTTCCATTCTCTTCTCAGGATCTTGGGCGCGTCGTCTCAGGATCTTGGGCACTCCCGCACATGCGTTCAATGTGAGTTTAAGCCACCGGGTCCGGGAGTCCAGCGACATAGCCATTATGCCAACTGCTGGTTCCTCAATCTTGTTGATACTTTTTCCTGGGTCAGAGTTTTTGTCTTCTACATTTGGGATTCAATCATCTGTGTGATCTAATAATCTACTTTTAATACTTTCGAGGGAGGCTTGTTGATACTTTTTCCTGGGTCAGAGTTTTTGTCTTCTACATTTGGGATTCAATCATCTGTGTGATCTAATAATCTACTTTTAATACTTTCGAGGGAGGTTTTAATTTCCTGTATCATAGTCTTCATTCCTAACAGTTCCATCTGATTCTTTTTATTATTTCTTTTGAGAGGTTTTTGCTATAGGGTGTGTGCACTCACTAGAAAGATAGAGAGAGACAGAAAGCAAGAAATCATCCCCAGGGGGGATGGCCATGCTGCAATCCCTTCTCCTCCATTCTTTTCTTGGGATCTTGGGCACGCATGCACACACGCCCAGCATGAGTTTAAGCCACCGGGTCCAGGACTCGAACCATGGTTGACTACATGGGAGTCCAGCGACATAGCCATTACTCTATCTGCTGCCCCTCCCCCATCTGATTCTTTTTTAAGTTATCTATTTCTTCTTTTAAATCATGAAAGGACCTCCTCATCTCCTGGAGCTCATTGTCTCTTTTCTCTCATCTCAGTTAGTTTGGTCACTACAAATATTCTGAATTGCTTATCTAACATGTCCATGATGTCCATTGTGTTGTCTGTGGGTGATGTGGGACTGACATTTTCCATTGGGGGAGAGACATTTTGTTGGTCCCTGATATTTCTTGTGCCTCTGTGATTGCTCCTAGTTATCCAGTGGTCTGTACACTCCTTCCTAACTTATTCAAGGTATCTTTGAGTGTTCAAAGGTGTGCAGGAGTGGAAAATTGGTGATCTCTTTTCTGGTCTGCCTCCTTGTTGTTCAGTAGTACCCTGCACTGTTATCACAGGTCCTGGGTGACCCAAAGTCCTCCCTATTTCTAAAGAGCGGAGAGCTTCCAGCTAAGCTAACGAGCTTCACTTCAGGGGCAAAGAAAAGATCACTCAGTGTTCAACATGCACTGCAGGCTATTCAAAACACCAAAGTTCTGGCAGTCCAAAGGCAAGTGGAGGGGGGGATGAGCCCCAGGTCCTGGCTGTTAGGGCCTGTAGTCACAGGCAGTGTGGTGTCTGGCAATGCTGCTAGCTTGAACCGTTCTCCGGATGGGGTGGGGAGGGGTTCCCCAGTAGTTGTACTAATTTACATTTCCACCAATGATGTAGGAAGATTCCCTTTTTACCACAGCCTCACCAGCACTTGTCATTCTTTTTTTTTTTTTCCTTCACATTTAGCCATTCTGACTAGGGTTAAGTGGTATTCATTGTGGTTTGGATTTGCATTTCTCTTATGCTAAGGGGAGTTGAATTTTTTTATGTGTTTTGGTCATTCGTATGTCTTCCTTGGAGAGTTGTCTGTTCAGTTCATTGGCCCATTTTTGTTTGTTTCTTTTTGTTTGTTTGTTTTATGTTTTTAAATTTAATTCAATTGTGAACTTCACATTTTTCCATCTGTCAGAATGTTTCCTCCCTTGCACCTCACACCTACCCTCCACCACCCAGTGTCTACTCTTACAGTCTCTAGCATTTACACCAGTCCTTGCCACCATCACATTTGTCTCTCAACCTCTGTGTAGCACCCAGTATAAATTGAGTGGGAGAAGATGTGCATCTTTCAAAACCTGGCTCACTTCACTCAACATTAAATCTTCTATATTCAACATTTTGAGTCAAATGAGAGGATTTTATTGTTTCTTTTCTTTTTTTTTTTTTTTGTAGAGGTTTTTGCTATAGGGCATGTGTGCTCACCAGACAGACAGAGGGAGACAGAGAGATAGAAAGTGAGAAATCGCCCCCCAAGTGGGATTTCTCCTCCATTCTCCTCTCAGGATCTTGGGCACGCATGCATACGCACCCGGCGTGAGTTTTAAGTCACCAGGTCTGGGACTTGAACTGCAGTCGACTACGTAGGAGTCCAGCAACATAGCCATTACGCTAACTGCTGGTCCCTAGGATTCTATTGTTTCTTATTGTTGCGTAAATTCCATAGTATATATGTGCCACAGTTTTTCAACCCAGTCACCCATTTTGGGGCATATAGGGACCAATGCCTATTTTAGCAATTGTAAATAATGCTGCAATAAACATGGATTTGCAGATATTTTTCTGATTGTTTTCTTATCATTTGGGTAGATACAAAAAAGTGGAATTGCTTGCTCATATGGAAGTTCTATTTACAAATTTTTGAGAAATTTCCATATTGTTTTCCACAGAGTGTGGACTAATTTACATTCTCACCAAGAGTGTAAGAGAGTTCCCTTTTCACCGCAGCTTGATCAAAATACATTGTTTTTTGTTTTGATTTTTTTAGTTCTAGCCATTCAAACAGGGGTTAAATAGTTTAATAGTTTTAATTTACATTTTCTTTTGAACATTTTTTCCTATGACTCTTGGGTATTCATAAGTCTTCCTTGTAGGGTTGTCTGTTCATTTGCTCATATATATATATATATATTTTTTTTTTTATTTTTTCGGAGAGGTTTTTGCTATAGGGCGCGTGCGCTCACCAGAAAGACAGAGAGAGATGAGAGATAGAAAGCAAGAAATCACCCCTGGGGGGATGGCCACGCTGCAATCCCTTCTCCTTAGTTCTCCTCTCAGGATCTTGGGCATGCATGCACATGCACCCGGCGTGAGTTTAAGCCACCGGGTCCAGGACTCAAACTGCAGTTGACTACGTGGGAGTCCAGTGACATAGCCATTACACCAACTGCTGGTCCCAATTCTTTTTTTAAAAAATGAAAGCTTTAACGTCTGTTGGGCCAACAAGTGGTGTAGTGGTTAAGGCACTGACTCCCATATGGCCAATTGCAGTTCGAGTTCTGGACCCAGCAGCTTGAAAATCGTGCTGGATGCTTCCACATGTGTCCCTAAAATCTCAAGAGAAGAACAAAGGAGAAAAGACTGTGGCATGGTCATCCCCCCGGAGGAGTGATTTCTCACTTTCCCTCTTACTGTTTCTTGTCTCTCTCCAGTAAGTGCATGAGCCCTATGGTAAAAACCTAAAGTTTATTAATTAATTTAAAAAATAAACGAAGTCCCCTTGCAACACTACACTTTTAATCTCTGAAGAGCCAATTCACTTTCTTTCTGGGATACTCATTTTGCTAATAGAGGAACTGGCCTCCAGATTCTCCTCTGTTTATGTATTATTTAATTAATCAGAATAAATTGAAGACATTGTTAAGTACAAAATGCACTTAGTACCCCAATAAGTCTGCTTAAAGTTGAAAAATTGTAAGTCAGACCATCAGAAGATAGGAAATGTCTACTTTTTCTACCTCTTAGCTGTATACATAGGTATCTGAGTTCCTAATCTGCTCCCCTTTTGCCCAGACTACAGCACCCAGCATTTTCCCAATTTACTGTTATTTATTCTGTTCACT
The DNA here is from genome assembly GCF_000334495.1 of Tupaia belangeri chinensis. NCBI lineage: Eukaryota > Metazoa > Chordata > Mammalia > Scandentia > Tupaiidae > Tupaia > Tupaia belangeri. The sequence goes on along the minus strand of NW_006159521.1, from coordinate 8,306,097 downwards.
GAGGCACTCAAAATCATCCTGTCTCAAGTAT
>NW_006159521.1:8301177-8305146 GCF_000334495.1 Tupaia belangeri chinensis | reverse complement strand
AAAAAAAAAAAAAAAAAAAAAAAAAACTCTCCAAAAAAAAAAAAGGAGAGAGAGATCCTGAGGTTGGGCATTTCTCACAAGATCCTGCAAGAAGTTAGTGTGAGTACTATTTGATATTCAGGGAGAAGTATCCACTAATCCAGATTGCTAGATTCCTAAAAAGAGGGTTTCCTGGCCCAAAGGTTTGTCACTTATTGTCAAGTTTTCTGACATAAGGATCGTGTTACTTTGTCCTCTCTAGGTCTCCTTTCTTCCCAGTCTAACTAACGGTGTGACTATCAAACTTTTGGATTTTTATCAATCCAGCAGATAATATCTCAGTGTAGTTCTAATTAGCAAAGTTGAAAATCTTTTTAAATACTATGGGTGCAGTTGAACATCTTTTTATATATTTAAAAGCCATCATGTCTTTTATTTTTTTTTTTATTTTTTCGGAGAGGTTTTTGCTATAGGGCGCGTGCGCTCACCAGAAAGACAGAGAGAGATGAGAGATAGAAAGCAAGAAATCACCCCTGGGGGGATGGCCACGCTGCAATCCCTTCTCCTTAGTTCTCCTCTCAGGATCTTGGGCATGCATGCACATGCACCCGGCGTGAGTTTAAGCCACCGGGTCCAGGACTCAAACTGCAGTTGACTACGTGGGAGTCCAGTGACATAGCCATTACACCAACTGCTGGTCCCAATTCTTTTTTTAAAAAATGAAAGCTTTAACGTCTGTTGGGCCAACAAGTGGTGTAGTGGTTAAGGCACTGACTCCCATATGGCCAATTGCAGTTCGAGTTCTGGACCCAGCAGCTTGAAAATCGTGCTGGATGCTTCCACATGTGTCCCTAAAATCTCAAGAGAAGAACAAAGGAGAAAAGACTGTGGCATGGTCATCCCCCCGGAGGAGTGATTTCTCACTTTCCCTCTTACTGTTTCTTGTCTCTCTCCAGTAAGTGCATGAGCCCTATGGTAAAAACCTAAAGTTAATTAATTAATTTAAAAAATAAACGAAGTCCCCTTGCAACACTACACTTTTAATCTCTGAAGAGCCAATTCACTTTCTTTCTGGGATACTCATTTTGCTAATAGAGGAACTGGCCTCCAGATTCTCCTCTGTTTATGTATTATTTAATTAATCAGAATAAATTGAAGACATTGTTAAGTACAAAATGCACTTAGTACCCCAATAAGTCTGCTTAAAGTTGAAAAATTGTAAGTCAGACCATCAGAAGATAGGAAATGTCTACTTTTTCTACCTCTTAGCTGTATACATAGGTATCTGAGTTCCTAATCTGCTCCCCTTTTGCCCAGACTACAGCACCCAGCATTTTCCCAATTTACTGTTATTTATTCTGTTCACTGAGGCACTCAAAATCATCCTGTCTCAAGTATGCTGTGAATCTCTCAAAGTGTGTGGCCAAGTCCCTTAAAGGGCATGACAGGGAGCAGGAGAGAGAAGTCTCAGAGTTCTCACTATCTGAGCAAGGCTCTGCCAGATTTCTTTCCACGCTGAAATGAATCTATTTGTTATTTTGAGCCATGGCTGAGATGACACTTATGACATAGAGCAAAGCAGGAATTATCTTTAGAAGTAGACAGACGAAGACATACTGTAGGTCTGATAAGATAAAAGTGGCAGCAGATAAAAACATTTATAAAAGGAGATGATGGCTATCTGCCAGGCAGGAACAGGGAAACTCACCCACTAGAAAGAAAGAAATGAAAAGAAGTCAAGTCCAATTCTGTGACAGATGGCACGTTAGCATCCTCTCCTGCAAGAAGATTCAGCAACAGAGAGAAAATGCAAAAGGAGAGCCAGCCCCATAGCTTCACAGTTAAGGGAGTCAGATCCTACATGGCCAACTGTGGTTCAAATCCTGGCCCCAGTGGCTTGAATAACACCTGTGCCTGCATGGAGAAATGGAGCAGAAGGGATTGCAATGTGACTTTGCCCACTGGGAGCTTTCTCTCTCTCTCTCTCTCTCTCTCTCTCTCTCTCTGTCTCTGGCGAGTGCATACACCTGCTGGCAATTAAACAAAAAAGAAAAAAAAATGGGAAGGGATTTGGGGTATGGGAGTTTGGGGGCATCGGGTGACCTTGGGCAATGAACTTATCCCTCAGAAGCATTCTCCAGTGTGTAGAAAGAGAGAGAGGCTGTGTCATTCACCTTTCAGAGTCACAGTGATGTTTCAGTGAGTTGATGTAGATTAAAATGCTGTGTAAACTGGAAAGCAGCATATATTTAAGGCATGTGTTTTCAAATTATGGCATACAAAAGTGTGATTGTGGAAGCTATTACAAAATAGTTTATATTTTTATTTCATTTTCTTCCATATATTCAATCACATTATTATTTGTCTTACAAAATGGGTATTTCAACAGGTGAACATTTCTCCCTAGTATTGTTGATAAAACTACGAAATATCTTCAACAGATAATACCACACCTCTTTGTGCCATTAATGCTTTGCCTCTCTGCCCCTCCTCCTAATGTCCTTCCTCAGACCCTCCTCTTTCACACATACTATATCTGGTATTTACATCTTTATACTGCGTTTCTATATCCTTTAGTCAATTAGTTTCAGTTTCTGAGTCCCAATTCCAGAGAAGCTGCTGATTCTGAGCTAGGCCAGAAATCTGAATTTACAACAAATACTTCCGATTATTCTGAAGCAGGAAACCTCAACAATTCTATAAAGTATACACTGCTGTGATTCCCATTTTACACATGAGGAAACTGAGGCACAGTAAAGTCACCCAACTTGCCCAAGGTCACCCAATAATAAGTGGCAGAGGTGACTCCCAAGAGATTGCAGATTCACGAAGTGAGAGGTGAGGTTGCCAGGACCTGAGCAGTACCTCCTCTCCCCACTCCTCTGAAACAGTGAGTAGAGTTGCAGTCCACTTCCAGAAGCATGCAGCAATCACAGGGATGCTGTCTCTGCACATCTCTTGAGCTTTAGGCAAACAAATAAGCTTAAGGCAGACATAAATATGCACGAGACAGAGGAAGAGGGAGGAAGGGAAGAGCTGCATTAGCAATTGCAATTTATATCAAAGTTATACTTCTCTGTAACACTGTGAAGAGTCACTAGGATAAAAGTTCTCTAAAATATGTCAGTGCCAAGATGATTAAAATGCCATTCTGTACTGTCAATGTGCAGGAAGGAGAGGGAGCTGCAACCAGAAGGTCAGGTTTTCGGGTAATAATAGAAAATAAGTAAGTAGGTTATAAGACTCATTCACTGAATGTTAGAGCTGGATGTACCCCTGAAAGTTATTTTGATTAATTGGTTTATCTCACACATGGGAAGATGGAGTCTTAGTAAGGGAAGTCCCAAGATAGGTAGGCAGAGCCAAGCCCCAGATCTCGAGATTCTGCCTCAGGTCTGCTCATCTTGCACCACTCTCTGCCCTCATGAAGCTTTAAAAGAATGGAAATCAAGATGCTTTCTTTAACTCACACACAGCTTTTGCTACACGACTAAAGGAAAAATGGAAGAGAGAGGAGGAGTCGTAATAAGCAGCTGATTCAGTAAGTGGGGCCAGAGACTCTAACATTACTTAGGGTATCCACAGATCCCAATTCTCCAGCTCACTTCCAGAATCTGAAAAGACAAATGACAGAGGGGAAGAGATATCCAAGAAGAACTGGAAGGGTAAAGACATTTGCCTTGGTTACGCAGAGATTCTCTACTAGAAAATCAAGACCGTTGAGACCTAGGCTGCAGTGGCTGGACATGCAGGAGAGATTACAGCATAGGTGCTTCACTTTCAACTCCAAGCCCTTACAGGAGCCCTTGGCCAAGCATCCACCATAGTCTGCCTGCACCCTGGCATCCCATTTTATTTTCTACCACTGCCCTACTGACACCAAATATCTCATGGGTTAATCTGACTAGCGGCTATTTTGAAAAGAGAACTGGTGTCAGCCCAAGGGGGAGTCCTTGGCAATGGAAAAAAGGAGACTTTATAGCTCTTAAG
>NW_006159521.1:8289404-8300897 GCF_000334495.1 Tupaia belangeri chinensis | reverse complement strand
GATGGTCACGCCGCAATCCCTTCTCCTCCATTCTCCTCTCGGGATCTTGGGCACGCACGCACACGCGCCCGGCGTGAGTTTTAAGCCACCGGGTCCGGGACACGAACCGCGGTCGACTACGTGGGAATCCAGTGACATAGCCATTACGCCAACTGCTGGTTCCCACTAGCGGCTATTTTGAAAAGAGAACTGGTGTCAGCCCAAGGGGGAGTCCTTGGCAATGGATAAAGAAGAATCTTCAGAGATTGGAAGAGTTGGAGGTGAGGCCATAGGGAGTGGTTCTGAGACTTGAGGGGAAGAGCCCCAGGTCTCTGTAGAGGAGACTGGGTAAGGGTACTCCAGGGTTCCAGCACCTTTTCTACTCCTTCATTAGCACCTCCCATCCTCACACCCTTATACAACCGCATTATGGTGATATCAATAAGGGAGGGGGCAAGGACCTAGCTCCCAGCTTCTGAGCTCCCAACCTACCAGTGACCAAATGATTCATGGCCAGCTCCAGAGCAGCCCATGGCCTGGGCCTTGACTAGAGAAGCACATGGTAACAGAGGAAGATATGGAAGGATCTGAGTTTTTGGTTTTCTCTTCACAACAATATTACAACGAAGATTACTATCTTGGACAGAAGATCACCAGAATGGAGGATCCCAGGAATGATAAAAAGGCATCATGTCAATGATGAGAGATAAATGAGATATGAGCTTTTCTACCCAAAGTGGTGACATAGCAGTTAACCTGGGATTGAGATTATACCCACCCACTGGCTTTGGCTTTAACTTTGTTTAAAACAAGCTGGCTAAAAAAGTGGAAGGAAGGATGCTCAAGTTGTTTCCCATGAAAATAATCCAGCCCTATCAAACTGTCTTCGTTTCCCGAACAGAACCAGGATGAGTTGAAGATATGAAATAGAATGAATGCCCTGCCAACCTCAGCAAGTCACGACGAGTCTCTCAAAGTTCCCTTTTCTTTTTGTCTTGATAATGAATTCTCTGAGCCTTTGGCCTGCCAGTTCAGTTATCTTTCTCCATCTCTGACAAAAGCATAGCTGTGGGGAAAGATAATATTTTCCTAATCAAATGAGTATCAGTGAGATCCATGCAGCAGCTTCTGACATATTTTTAATGATTTGATTCTTTAACAGCTTCTCCTAGGAGAAAGCCTTTGGGTATGATACGAATATGAAGGAGTATTCTGGATTTATTGAATTTATCTTTTTTTTTTTTACTTTAAAAATTGGCTGTAGGAACCTTTGAACTTTCTAGCTTTTTCTACATAAACAATGGAAACAAAGAAATTTGAATAATTTTTAGGAGATTTGATCAGTTTCAACTTACAATTTGGATCTTTAGGCAGCAATGCTTACAATTTTGAAAGACCTAAGCTGGAATATTTGTTTTGTTGTTTAGCTTCTCTTTGCTATAGTTTCTAAGCCTATAAAATAGAGATTCTCATAGTACCCTCATAAAGTCATTATGAAAATTACATAAGATAACAAGCATAAAATATTTAGCACAGAGTCCGCTCAGTAAATGTTAGATTTTCTTTCCTACAAAAACCAAAGGATTATGTCAAGTTTCCATTGTATTTTGTCTCCATAGACATGGCCTTTAAACATTCCAAATGTTACAGGAATAGCTGAAATAGTGAACAAACTGCTTCAATGAGAAAAATGAAGTTAGCAGGGCCTGTGTATTTATTATTTGGAAGAAAAAAGTTGGCTAAAAGATCGCTGCATTACTTTTCTACGACTGCTGCAACCAGTTACCACAAACTGGGTGGCTTATACCAACAGAAATTTATTCTGTCACAGTGGAGAGGCCACGAGTCTGAAATAAGGTGTCAGCAGGTTAGTTCCTTCACAAGGCTCTGGGGGAGAATGAGGCCATGTCTCTTCTTGCTTCTGGCAACTGCTGACAATCCTTGGCCTTCTTTGGCTTGTGGTTGCATGAATGCTATCTCTGCCTCTCTCTTCACAGGGCCTTTCCCTTGGTGTCTGTGTATGTCTCAAATCTCCATCTTCTTTCTCTTACAAGGACACCAGTCATTGGACTTAGGGCATACCTTATATCCAGGATGACCTCATCTTGACTTCTTTAACTTGATTATATCTGCAAAGATCCTATTTTTTAAAAAGGTACGAGAGGGTAAGACTTGGGCCTATCTTTTTGCAGAACATTATTCAAGCCATTACATTTAATTTCTTCAAACAAATTATTTTCCACTATCTCTTTTCAAGAATGAAATTATTTCAGAGCAAGTATTTTCCCTTTACTTTTGGAAGCCCAAATACAAAATTTAACAAGTGTGAATTGTGTACAGGATTTAATTTAATTTGGAATCTAGAGTCATTTTAAGTCTTGATAGAAGATGTAGCAAATATGAGACCAAAAGATGGCATAATGGTTACATCGCTGGACTCCCACATGGCTGAATGTGGTTCAAGTCCTGGATGTGGCAGCTTAAAACTCATGCCAGGTGCATGTGTGGCCAAAATCCTGAGAGGGGAAGGAAGGAGAAGGGATTGCTGCATGGTCCCCCCACCCCTGGGAGGGGTGATTTCCCTCTCTCTCTCTCTCTCTCCAGCAAGCACACATGCCTTATAGCAAAAATCTCTCTCTAAAAAAATAATAAAGAGGACAGTGGCAAATAAACTCACTCTGGTGATTTTGAAAACAGTTTCAAGTTTCTAAATTCTAGCTAATGATGTGTCATGAGCAAAATAATGACCTGCCAAAGATGTCCATTTCTTAATCTTTGGAACTTATGAACATGTTACTTACATAATAAAGGAGAATTAAAGTTTCCAAAAGAATGGAGGTTGCTAGTTGGCTGACTTCCAGACAGGATGATTATCCTGATTGATCATGTGAGGGCTCAATATAATTACTTTCCTTAAAAGTGAAAGAAGGAGGCAGAAGAGGAGGTCAGAACGAAGCAATGTGAGAATTTGTCACTGGTTCTAAAGATTGAGGAAGGAGCCAAAAGCTAAGGAATCCAGGCAGCTTCTAGAAGCTGGAAAAAATAAAGAAATAGAATCTTTCACAGAGCTTCCAGAAAGGAACACAGCCCTGTCAGCTTCTTGATTTTAACTTCATGTAATCCACATTGAACTTCTAATCTTTAGAAATGCAAGATAATATATGTGTGTTAAGGCACAAAATTTGTGGTGATTTGTTTTGGCAGCAATAAGTCACTAACACACATGCACTCTGAATGAACACAGTGACCTTTCCTAGATAAACTCCACTAAAAAGATGGCAAAGAGTAGACAGGAGGGATGAACTCAAAAGGAGAAACTACAAAGGAGAGAAGAAAAGAACAAGGGGCTTTTAGAAGCTAGAAAGCAAATGGACAGGGAGCATCTGACCTAACTGTTCTGACAAAGCTGAATCCTAAGCTATGAGTGTGGTGACAAGAAACAGCTCAGGAGCCAGGTAATGCTGCAGTAGTAATGGTACTGGACCCACATGAGAAGGTCCTGGGTTCACATCCTGGGGCCTCCCTGTGCATGTTGGGAGCAATGCCCATGATCCAGCTGGCCAAGACTGAGCATGGATCACAATGTGAAGATTCTGTTGGGGGGAACTGTCTTTCTCTCCCTCATGGAAGAAATAAATTCTCAAAAGGAATTAAAGGGAAAAGAAGAAGGAGAAGGAAAATAAAAGAAGGAGAAGTAGCTCAAGATATCCTGCAAAGCCCCCCAAAGGCTCAGAAATTAAGGCACCTATTAGATCTAGAAGTTCTAGTGAAGAGATTAAAGCATTTTTGGATAAATATTTTCAGATATAGTGCAGTTAGAGTCCCAAATCCAGCTCCTTCACTGACCAACTTGGAGATCGGTTCTGGAACAGGGAATAGCACAATCCCTACACCGAGGAGCACCAGACGTTGTGGAAGACAAGTGAAGGAGCTGCAGCATGGGGATTAAATGGACATTCATGCAGTAAGTGTTGGATCCCAGCTATTGTCATCTCCTCAGTTCCTAGAACTGGTATCTAGGCTTATCTTCTCCAGCAAGACATTGGAAGCCCCTTATCTGGGGAATGAAATCCAGGCAGCTATTTAATATTCTACTCTCAAATATGTGCAGGCAGTCAAGAAGTACCAGACATTTGAGGAAAGTCTCCCCTATGAGTCAGGCAAATAGATAGAAGATAATAGATAGATGATATTTAAAAGCAACTTAGAGCAAAGAGACTATACAAGGAAAAGGAAAGTTCAACAACAACAAAAAAGCTGTCATCATAACCTTAAAGAATTAAGATACAGCAATTGTGAACAAGAACAGGATGCTCTGTAAAAGAAAAAAATTAAGCACAAATTAGGACTTATTCAGAATTTAAAATATGATACCAGAACTTTTAGAAAATAGAAGGATTAGAACAAGAAAATAACCGAGTTAAGAAAAAAGATGAAAAATAGAAAAGTATGAAAACTAAAGAATCAGTCTAGAAGTCCAATATGGAAAAATACACAAAAGAGAAAATGAGAAAATAATCAAATAACAATTTCCAAGCTGGTCCTGTGACCTGATGGTTAAGTGAGCCACATCCTACATGGCTGACCATGTGATTAAAATCTCAGATCCAGGACCAGCAGTTGGCATAATGGCTATGTCATTGGACTCCCATGTAGCTGATCACGGTTCAAGTCCCAGACTAGGTAGCTTAAACTCATGCCAGGCGTGTGTGCATGCGTGCCCAAGATCCAGAGAGGAGAATGGAGGAGAAAGGATTGCTGAATGGCCATCCCCCTCGGGGGTAATTTCTCGCTTTCTGTCTCTCTGTCTGTCTCTGTCTTTCTGGCGAGCACACGCGCCCTATAGCAAAAACCTCTCAAAAAAAAAAAAAAATCTCCAGATCCAGGGGCTTGACAAATATGCTGGGAACATGTTCATGTTGGCCCCAAATCCCAACAAGACAGAGAAATGGAGAATGGATTGCACATGACCATGCTCCATTTGGTGGTGCTCACTCTTTGTCCCTCCCTCCTCATCTTTCTGTCTGTCTCTGGAAAGCTCATGTATCCTTTGACAATTTAAAGTAAATAAATAAAAATAAATTTTACCAAATGAAAAAATTAAGAATCTCCAAAGAATTTCATAGAAATGAAGGACATGAATGCATTAACTGAATTCCCTCAATCTGGCTGAAAAAAAGACCCAAGGAAGGCATGCCATCCTGAAATTTCACAACACTGGGGACAGAGAGCTTTTATACACTTTGGGGAGGGGCAGGGAAGATCAAGAATCAGAATGTCATTGGAATTCCCAAGAGAAACACTGATAGGTAGAAGATAACAGAATAATGCCTTCAAAAATCTGAGGGAAGATATTAGTTTCCAATCTCAAATTTTATACCAGGTGATTGATTCTTATGATCGAGTTTAGTATTTTTTTTTTCTAGAGAGATTTTTGCTATAGGGTGTGTGCACTCAGCAAAGAGAGTGAGAGAGAGACAGTGACAGAAAATAAGAAGTCACCCCCGCCCCCCACTCCCAGAAGGGCTGGCCATGCCACAATCCCTTCTCTTCCATTATCCTCTAGGGATTTTGGGCATGCACACACACACACCCAGAGTGAGTTTTAATCTGCCAGATTCAATTGGGTGTCCAGTGACATAACTATTGTACCATCTGCTGTCCTGAGGTTTAGTATCTTAGCACACTGGTTTGTGAATTCTATGAGGTTTGTATGCCCTGCACTTAACATAAGATGACACAAGGTACCAATCAATGTTCATTGAACTGAATTAAATGAATGAAATAAAATTCATTCACTCATGTTTATTTTATTTATCCAGTGAGTACTAATTGTATAAAGACAACTAAGACATGTTCTTTTTCCACAAAAAGTTCTGGTGTAAACATAAACAATTATCTAGGTCATTTCAACAAAGCATAGGAAATGCTGCACTGGTAATGAGCTGGTGGTACTTCAAAATATAGAGGAAGAGAACCTCTTGTAGGGGTTGGGACAGGCATGACTTCCCAGATAATGAGGTGCTCAACTTGATTCTAATGTCATATATGAATGTACCCTGTAATCAACCTTTTTATTGGATAGCAGCGTAGTACCTAAAGGCAATACATTTTCTTTGGAGAGGTTTTGCTATAGGGTGCATGTGCTTGCCAGAAAGACAGAGAGAGACAGAGAGACAGAAAGCGAGAAATCACTCCCCAGGGGGGATGGCCACACTGCAATCCCTTCTCCATTCTCCTGTTGGGATCTTGGGCACGCACGCACACGCGCCTGGCGTGAGTTTAAGCCACCAGGTCTGGGACTCAAACCACGGTTGACTACATGGGAGTCCAGTGACATAGCCATTACACCAACTGCTGGTCTCAAAAGGCAATACTTTTCCATGGAAAAATCATTATGTGAAATATTTGAGGGATATCTTATGCTATTTGTGACTCCCAGACATAGAATCCCCTTAAAGCTATGGATCTCAGACTTAGGTCAGATGAAGAATCACCTGGGTATGAAAAAGAATGAAAAATCCTCACCTACGTTACTTCTAATCTGAGAATAATCCTGCCCCATGGGAATTGTAGCCCCTATTCTACAAATAAGAAAATCAAGGCTCGTAGAGTTTAAATAACATGCCCAGGATATTCTACCCAAGAAGTATCTGGTGGGAGCTCACCTCCCAGTCAGTCTGAACTCAAAGTCACCCCTTCCTTTATACAGCTGTGCTGCCCTAAATAGTCAGGTCCCTAGAGGAGTGACTCCCAGGACATATCCACAGGGTTTTAATGAGGCCTGAAAGGAAAGCCATCTGCCCTGCTATGTAATCCTAGAGTTCCAGACTTATTTATATCCTCTTTGGGACAAAGAAACATTGACTACATAATTTGTACTCCTTAGTTTATAGAAGTCCTTCACCGTGGGTCTATGTAAAGTCCTCTCTATTTGTATTTATTTCTTTTCCCCTTTACTCATTCATTCAACAATATTTAGAGTGTCTAAAATGTATTAAGCACTGTTCTTTCTGCTGGGAATAAAACGAAGTGTTTTTCTCTTACAGAGCTTATTCTAATTGTCAGAGACAGATAATAAACAAGTAAACAATAAATATATGCTAGCTGACAAATAAATTCCATAAAATAATAAAGCAGAGTATAAAATGATAAGCAGAGGAGTAACCTAATCTGACTGAGGTGTCAAAAGGAACACTCTGGCTGCTATGTAGACAATACATTCTACAAAAGCAAGTGTGAGCCAAGAGACTAGAGAGCAGTGGTAGTAACAGCTGGAGTAGCTGGGAGCCATAGAGGTGGTAGAATTCAGTGAATTATTGATGTGTTTTGAAGATCAAGCCAACATGATTTGGTTGCTCAGGGATTGAGTGGGAGATGTAAAAGAAAGAAGTAAAAGACCCTGTGGTAAACTGAAAAATGACTACCTAAAAAATACCCACATCCTAATCTCTAGATCCTGTGACTGTTACCTTGCATGTCCAAAAGAGATTTTTTGCAAAAGTGATTACTAAGGATCTTAGGGTGAGGAGATAAATGTGTGTTATCTAGGTGGGCCCTGCATGTAATAGATGTATCCTTCTAAGAGGGAGTAGAGGGAGACCTAACACATACAGAGAAGACAGTGATGAGAAGACAGCAAGGAGAGACTGGAAGATACTAGTCTGGAAAATTGCAGTAATGTGACCACAAGCCAAAACATGCTGGTAGCTGAAAGAATCAAGAGCAGATTTTCCCCTATAACTCCTTCTGTAGGCTCCACTAACTCTTTGATTTCAGCCCAGTGAGATTGTTATGGTTTGGATATTGGTTTGTCATCCAAAGTTTCATATTTTGGAATTTAGTCTTTTTTGTTGTTGTTGTTGTTACAGGGCGCATACACTCCCCAGAAAGAGAGAGACAGAGAGACAGAAAGCAAGAAATCATCCCCCAGAAATCATCTCCTCCCGGGATCTTGGGCACACACACACACGAACCCAGCATGAGTTTAAGCCACCGGGTCCAGGACTTGAACCGCAGTCGACTACATGGGAGTTCAGCAACATAGCCATTACGCTTACTGCTGGTCCCATGGAATTTGGTCTTAATGGGTAGAGATTGGATGGTCCCCCCTGAAATTAATGTGTTGGGCCTTAATTGTACTGATTGTATTGTAAAGGTGTTAAGTGAAAACTTAATTCCTTCACAGTGTTCCAGGGTGGGGCCTCTGGGTGTGATAATGTCTTAGGATGGGGCTTCCAGGATCTAGTACTGGTAGAGTTTATGAGGAGAAAGAATGAGACCAAAACGGCAGAGAGAAAGCTGCTTGTGTAATCTTTTCAGAACCCAATGAAAAGAACAGACACTACAACTGGGTCAAAATACAAGAAAGGGCCAGTCCCATATCCTGGTGATTAAGAGGGCCAGATCCCACATGGCTGATCATGGTTCAAATCCTCACCCTGTATACTTGAACAACACACCAGCTACATGTATGTTGCCCCAAACCTCAACAGGATAAAGAAATGGAGGAGAAGCGATTGTAGTGGATCATGTCTCATTGAGGGGGTACTTTCTCCCTGTCTCTCTTTTTCTGTCTCTCTCTGGTGAGTGCACACACCCTCTCACACATTTTTTTTTTAAAGTAAATTAGAAGGTGAAGCTCTGTAGGCATATAAGTGAGTTGCAAGTATGATTTTTGGACTCCCTGTTTATCTTTCACTCACATGTTCTCTTTGCCTTGGTTTTTCCTTTTCTGAAGAGATACCAGGGAATCAAAAGGCCTAACAATTCCAGCTGCCTGGCTTGACAAATTGGAATAGAAGTGAGCAAATGTTTTCCCTCTAGCCTCCTCCGGGAAATCTACACGTTCCCAGCCTGTCCTTGCTTTCGCAGCTGTAATGTTCAAATACCGAGTGGCACATGCCATGTACAGGACATTAATGTTAGGAAGCAGTGCACGAGCTGGGAGGGGCAGACAGCCCTTGGGAGGAAAAGGAGCCAAAGCCATTTAGCTAGAAGACACATGAATGAGATAGTTCAGCTGGCTCCACGTGTATAAAGGCTGATGCTGAACAACTGCGCTTTTCCTGAGCAAAGGACTAGACACAGTGGGTCTGAGTGGATGAGTGACACATGGCTCAGACTTTTCAACAAGTTAGAGACATGTAACTATGCAAAGATGGAAGATATGAACTAGAATTAACTCTGTAGGAGCAGACCCTTTGGAAGGGACCCTAACAATCATGTTTTAGTTTTACCACCACTCTGCTTAAGAGCCTGAGCCAAATCCCTATGAATCAGCTTCCTCATATATCAAGAAGAAAGTTCAAATGATATGGCTGTACAAAATCAAATAAAAAGGATCATAGAACTAAACGTATGAGCTGTAATTAAAAACTTCAAGAAGAAAACTTAAGAGAAAATCTGTGTGACCTTGGATTAGACAGTTTTCTTAGATATGACACCAAGGCATAATCAATAAAAAATGACAAACTGGACTTCATAAAAATTAAACAACTTTTGCTTTTCAAAAGATACCATTAAAATATAAGCCAAGGACTGAGATAAAATATTTTTAATTTACGTATCTGTTAAAGGCTTACATCCAAAACATGTAAGAATTCTTACAATTCAATTATGGGATATGCTTTGAATAAGTGTTTTACCAAAGATATAAGAATGACTAATAAACATGTGAAAAAGATATGCAACACTGTTAGGCTTTAGAGAAATGAAAATTGAAACCAAATTGAGATATCATAATAAATCTACTAAAATGGCTACTACCAAGAAGTCCGATGATATCAAGTGTTTGCAAGGTCATGGAAACAATGGGACATTTATACACTGCTAGTTGGGATGTAAAATGGTTTCAGTGACTTTGGAAAAAGTTTGGTGATTTCTTTTTTTTTAAGAGCGATTTTTGCTATAGGGCCTGTGCACTCACCAGAGACACAGAGACAGAGAGACAGAAATTGAGAAATCTCCTCCCCCCAAACACACACACAGGAGGGATGGCTATGCCACAATCCCTTCCCCTCCATTCTTTTGGGATTTTATGCACACGTGTCTAGTGTGAGTTTTAAGTTGCCAGGTCCGGGACTCAAACCGCGGTCAACTATGTGCAAATCCAGCAACATAACCATTACGCCATCAGCTGGTCCCTGGTAATTTCTTAACAAGTTAAACATATAAGCCTGGTGACTATGGCATAGCACTAATGCAAGTACCCTGCAAAACTGAAAACCCTATGGCAGCTCTGAAAACATGCCAGATATACATATAGTGCCCAAAGTTACTGAGGAATAGAAGGTGGGGATAAAGTGTTGCGGCCTGACAAGACCCTACCAATGGTATCTCTCTCTTTTAATCTCTCTCACATACATGTGTGTGCACACAGTTTTTTATCATAAAATAAACAAACAAACATTCACCATCCCACCCAGCATTCCACTCCTAAGTATATACCCAACATTGGAAGCAATCCAAGTATCCAACAGCTGGTGGATAGAAAAAATATGGTATGTCCATACAATGGCACAGTTCTCAGCAATGTAAAGAAATAATACTAATATAAGCAACAACATGGTTGGATCTCAAAAGCATTACTACTTGAACGAACCAAACCAAGAAGCCTACATATTATACAATTCCATTTATAGAAAATATCTAGTAAGGGCAAAATGGTAGACATGGAAAGAAGACAGTGATTTTCTGGAGTTGGGGATAGGATAGGGGAGTAACCATAACTGGCAGGATGGGAAACTTTTTGGAAAGATGTAGTGATGTCTGCACTGCTGTATACATTTACTAAAAATTATCTAACTTTACACTTCCTATAAGTGAATTCCATGCCTTAAGAATTTATACCTTGGTGAAACTGAATGAAATGATTCTGGCAAAATGGAGACTTACCTTACACCTAAAAATCTACACTAACTTTTTTTTTTTTTAATACAACTACTTGTTCAGCAATCTTGATAGAGAATTCCTAAGAATGATGACCCAGGTGGTGGGACTGGAAAATTCCAGACAAAAATCAGAGGTAACCTGGGTTAGACAGCCTTGTAGAATGTGTTGCTTCATATCTCTTCTGTATCTGTTCTCTCCTCCAGGTTAGCTCTCCTCGTCATCACGTTACCCTTTCTTTTATTCCTTGCCTTTAGATGGGTACAAGGTGATGCCCATGCGTGATGGTCAGATCACGATCACTTTCGCTGTATTCAAATGGGCAGTTTAGTTAGACTCTGATGGTTTCCTCCTCTGTAAAGTGGGAATCATAAAAGGAATCCCAGAAGACTGGGGATAAACAAGATGAAATGTTTTCAAGACACATGGCCTAGTGAGTACCCCAAATGCAGGAGCTGCTCTCTAGGGATTAGCCTCTATTTTTTTCCCCAACCTGCTTCCAGGAAAGAGGGTGCTATTAGCCATTAACACCTTAGTGACAAAATTCCTTCTCTACAAAGGAAACTACCCTTTTCAGAGTAAGAAAAGCTTCACCACATGAAGGGAACGAGGAGCACTGGCTAG
>NW_006159521.1:8276233-8289370 GCF_000334495.1 Tupaia belangeri chinensis | reverse complement strand
CCACAGGAAGAGAAAGAGGAGCACTGGCTAGCCTCCAGCTCTTCCTAAGACTCCCAAAATGTATTCCCCAGTCTCCTTATTTGGTTATCTACCAATGACTTTGGAAAGAAGCCAGTTTTGTCGGATCAAAAACTGCACTTTCCCATCTCGAAGTGCTGCGTGTTCTGTCACAGGGTCCTGGTTAGGGTAGCTATTTTCAGATATCAGCAGATACAGCCAGAATGCCAAGGACGTGGCCACGGTCACCGGAAGGTGATGTGCTTATGTGAAGGTGATGTGCTCCATTATTATTACTGAGAACAGTGGTGTCGCCAGGGCTAGGACTAGGGTAAGAAAAGAGAGGTGGTAGGGTACTATATTTAATGTTTTTAATTGCCAGAAGACATGTACACTTGCCAGAGACAGAGACAGATAAAGAGGGAGAAAGCATCCCCCATGGGTGATGGTCACGTCACTATCTCTTCTCTATTTCTCCCTTCTGTTTGTATTTTGGGTATGTATGATATGAGTCGGGCTTGGTTTCCAATCTGCTAGGGCTAGGATTCAAACCATTTTTGGTCATATGGGATACGGCTCCCTTAATCACTAAGCTATGGGGCCTGCCCTAGGAGACAATATTTAAGGAGGTGTCTTTCAGTCATCAGGCCTGCCCTTGCCAGACCCTGCTTAAGAGTGAGTCCCTAGGACACTGCATTGAAAGGGGAACTGAGTCTCAGGATCACACAAGAATAGGGCAGGCCTGGAGATCATGTCTCCTTTGGTCTTGTGCCTACGAACTGCCTTAGTTGCAGCCCTAGCGTAGAGGTGCTGAATTCAGAGCCCCAACTCTGCCACTAACCAGCTATGCACTCTACCCCAATTCCCTACCCATTCTGATCCCAATGATTCTTTGCTTTCTCATTTTCCTTCTCTTTCTCTCTCTCTCTTTTTCTCTCTCACTGTCCCTCTGTGGTCAAATTAAAATAAATAAATAAATAAACAAATAAATAAAATTAAATAAAGTAATTCTTTAAAAAAATAAATAAAATTGTCCCGAAATTCTGATCTAATTTCATTCTTTTTTTTCCCTCCTCTCCTCCCTCTCTATTCCTTTTAGGAGGTGATGGATGCATTCATATCTGTTACTCAATTTTCTAAACTCTTCTACATGTTTAAAGTGTCCTAAAAAGTTTTTAATAGTCTAAAGTAGATCAAAATTTCAGGGCTGCAGGAAGCTTTTGAGATCATTTAATCCAAATTCCTCACTTAAACAGATGAAATTGAGTTTTCACAGCTAGAGCTCCTGACTCCAGGTCCAGTGTTTTAACCACGTTGATTATTTGGGACTGAAGTTTCTAACTGATAATAAATTCAGGCTTCTTCACCTTAGAGAAGCTTATGAGGTGCAGAACCATGAAAAGTGCGCTCAACTTTCTCTAATCCATTAGAAACAACTTCTAATAATCAGAACACTCTCTAATATACAGAGAACTAAGTATTCTCAGTATAAGAACCGAATTAAAATTTAATCAGCAGGTATCTTTGGAAGAATTGTTAAAAATAATTTTAAAAGAAAAATGTCACAAAAATAAGGTGTCAATTTACGCTGAGATATTCTAATTGATCTCCAAGGACATCTTAATTTGTTTCATCTCAAACTTTCTTCTGCCTATCTTTGTTCTCGCTCCCACTCTTCTCCTATCTATTTAAATACGCTTCATACTAAATAGCTTCTGTGACCTCCTCTCACCCTGGATCTAATCCTGAGGGGGTGGGGAGGAGTGTTCTAATTAGAAGTGACTTTCTTTAGAAAGTAGTACTCTGCAAAATTCTAGGGTGAAAAAAAATCTTCAATTCCATCTGTAGGTTCTTGGCTGCAAGCAGTAGAACTGACTGGGAAGGCCTGCAGGGGGCAGGGTGTGAGGAAGAGATCCCAGCTTAGCCAAGGTCCCTGCTAGGACCATGCTTAAGACACTTCCTTTGGTACCATCACCACCAGAAAGATCCTCACTTTGTTGCAGTCATCACAAAGATTTTGTCAACTGATGGAATGAATGTCTCTTATGGGTCATTCCATGGAGATCAAAGGCTCTGGGTGTGGATATGTAGTTGGTTAAGACTAAATCCCCAACCTTTCTCTCTCTTTCAAGAGCGTCTCTAAAGGCAGTCACAGCCCTGCCTACCAACACTCACACAATGAAGTACTTCCTCCCCTCTCAAGTAAGGAGAAAATTCAACACTAGGTGGCAAAACAAGGAACAGTCTACCCTAGTTGGTTTCTATAGGCTTCCCAACATACTCACATGCCCTCGTTCCCTTATAAACTTTCCTCTCCACTGTCCTTCCCTCATGTTCCAACCTAAAGCCACATAGCAATCCTTCCTATAATCAAAAATGTGTTTGCTTTCTCCCCAAAGGAAAACCACATTTCTGGCATATTTGAAACTCCACTTCTCCTCTTAACTCTCTGCAATCACCTCTACATGTAGCAAACAAAATGACCCTTTTAAATCTAAGATGAATCGTGTCACTTCTCTGCTCCAACACCCTCCAATAGCACCAGTGTCACTCAGAGAAAATGCCAGTCTTCACGATGATCATCAAAGAACTGTGTTATTGTCCACTCCCCTTCTGTCTGAGCTCTCTTCTTCTCTCTGTCTTTCTCTTTTTAGAATTTGCTATAGGGTTTGTGCAATTGCTAGAGAGAGAAAGAGAGAGATGCACACAGAGAGAGAAAGTGAGAAGGGAACTCCCAGAATGTTTGACCACACCACAATTCCCTCTCTTCTCAAGACTTTGGGTATGCATGCACACACACCCAGCATACAGATCAAGTTGCTGGGTCCAGGACTTGAATTGCACAGCCAGACATGTGGGATCCAACTTCCTTAACCACCATGCTGCCAGATGACCCTCTGCTTGATCTCATATTCTACGACTCTCCCTGGCACTCTGCTCCAGCCACTCCAGCTTCCTCAATGTTTCCCAAACACATCACCTAGTTTGTTTCCACCATGGAGGCTTTGCTTACTTGCCCTGACCATGATAGATATGTAACTTGTTCTTTGTACAAATATTATTTTCCCTACTCATCCTTAATAAAATAATACCCATCACTCTCCCTAACCTCCCACATAACCTACTTTATCTTCTTTTTTGTTTCACAGTCAGTGGCAATCTACATAATCATTTATTTGTTTATAGTCTGTCTCCTCCCACTAGAATATAAAGCCTATGTATGAGTCAGGGCTTTCTTTTTCATCACTGTAGCTGCAAAGTCTGACTGAGAAGAGGTACTCAATAAACATTAGTTGTTGCTGAGGTGGGAGATGAAGTCATCTGTTGAGAATAACAGCAGGGAGGGGAGCAATAGTGTCTTGAACAAGGAGCATGGATGGGCTTTGAAAAGCTTCTCTGGTGAAATGGAGAGAGCCGACCAGGAAAGGGGAAGGTTTGTCCTAGAGCAACCAAGATACACATGAAGATGGAGGTGGCATAATAGGGAAAGGATCTGTGGCTGAGGAACTTCCTTTTCTTTTCAATGAAGTAAGGGTTAATGTGGTAAAGAACAGTTGAATTTATTCCACAATAGAATTTGAATATTTGGGGAGGGGATGGGGAGTAGGGAAGTTGAGATTGATTAGTGTTTTAGTCCATTCTTTGTTGCTTAATTATAAAGAATTGAAGATTATTTAGCTCATAGTTTTAGAGCAGAGTCAAGGGGCCATATCTGATAAGAGCCTTTAATGGAAGGAGTACTCTCTGCAGAGTCCCAAGGCAGCACGGGGCATCACACAACAAGAGCTTGCATGTCTGTATCTATCCTCATCTGTATCTCTGTCTCATTGCCTCTCCTCATTAACCTACCAAGATTCAGTCATGGGGGCTCCACCTTGATGATGCTAGCTAATATCCTAATCACCTTCTAAAGGCACCACCTCTTAATCCCATAATCAGATGATTCTTTGCTTTCTCTATTGCTTTAACAATACAACCAAATTTCAACATGTGATTTTGGGGAGAATCCATTCAAATCATAGCAATCAGAAAGGAAGTATTTGAGGGATGGGCTCTAAGCTCTAAGCCAGGTAGAGAAGGAAATGAAGACAGAGGAAATGTTACAGGATATGCAGATAGCTGCAGGTGAAAATGTGGTGCACTTTCAGAAGATGGCTAATGGATTGAACAATCTGGGAAGGTTGCTCTTGAAGAGTAGAGAGTCAAGTCAATAGGCTGGAAAGTAGTGGAAGAGTGAACAGATAAGAAGCAAGTTAATGAGGAAGGGTAAATCAAGTCTGAAATCTTTGAGCAAATCAGTATCTGGTGATATATGTGGCCAGGCTAATAGGAGGCAGATGTACAATAGAGGATGATCTTTATAAATTTTTAGAAATCATAAACTCTTCGACTGGAAGAATTTTTTTCATTTTTATTATTGTTATATAATCATGTAGCTGACATAATTCATATTCTAATGATACTTAAAAATCCTTTTCATTGTTGAACTACTAGGGCATTAATAATATAAGAATGATCAACAAAAGATTATTGATAATAATCTTTGTTCCAATTAATGTTCACATTCCCAGGATGATAACCAAACTTGGCTTCTTTAAATAAAATAATTGGCAAGATATTGAGTGGCCCTCTTGGACTGATATGAAAACTTAAGAGGCAAATTCAGAAAAAGTGCAGAAACCAAAGAGGTAAGGCAGCAGGCAATGCAGTCAAATGCCCAGAGCAAGTCTGCAGTGGTTATATTAGAAGTTACAAATCTGGTAGCAAAGGTATCTGTTGGAGAGCCAGACCTCAACACAGTGGCTACTGTGATCTTATACAACTCATTGAATCTCTCTTGCCTACATAATCAGTCTTAGGCCCATGATCATGAATTCCTGTGTCCCCTACCATCTGGCAGCCTGTCTTCTCAGTCTTCTCCCTCAAGGCTTTTTGCTCCCACCGTCACGTATTTTGTCCTATAGCAGTCCTCACTGATCCCCAAGTACACCTTGCTCCCATGTTAATTCACTTATCAATTCCATGTTAATTCATTTTATCAAGTTGTCACTTACACAACTTTATTGTATACAAAATTAGGTAGTGATGGCCATACTGGACCAACATATAAAGTCTTCCCTTTTCATTTGCTAGAACTATCATAATGAAATAGCATCCTGAGTGACTTAACTAAGAGAAATTTCTTTTCTCACAGTTCTGGAGGCTAGAGTCCAACCTCATGGTACTAGGAAAACTGGTTTCCTCTGAGACCTCTCCCCTTGGCTTGCAAATGGCTACTTTCTTATAGTCCCTTTATGTGTGGTGATCTCTGTGTTTATGTGCATCCTTGATGTTTCTTTGCATGTCCTAATATCTTCTCATAAGAAGAGGACACCATTCAGATTGGATCAAGGTACCCCATAATGGGTATTTTAGATGTCCTAAATCAATGAATTTTTTAGAGGTATAGTCTCCAAATAATGTCACATTCTGAGGTCCGGGGATTAGGAATTCAGCACATGGGCTTGGGGGAGGAAGAGTGATGTAATTGAGTCACTAACACCTTACAAGCCAGCACTGTATTTCAGACAATAAAACCAAAGGTTACTGTGGAAAGCTTCAGGGCATCTTACCAATTCATTCATTCATTCTCATTCCACCAATACTTAATAAGCACCATTTATATAATGAGATAGACTACATAAAACTAACAGAGTGATGCATTTTCCAATCATGTCTCTCTTCAGACAGAAACTCCTCAATGGTTCCCCATGGCCTTAAGAAAATTCCAAAATGTATGCAAGATATTGTAAGATCTGGACTCTTCTCACCTACTCAGCATTAATTCCCTCACAAAACCTTCAGTCCAGCTAACTATTAAAGTATAGTGTTCCCCCCAAATAAATTACGCTGAGTTACTCCCAGCATGGACACAAGCAAAAATGATTTGTATTCAACAAATAATTAACATCTCCTTTCTAGAACTGTCTAGGCTTTGGAACAGAAAACAAAATCCCATACTCATAGATTTCCTAATTTGGAGACAATGTCAGACAAGTAAACAAAAATTACAATGCAGTTGATAGGCAATATAGTCTATATGTATATTCAATGTGTTAGGAGTTCAGAAGAAGGTCTTCTAAAATATCCAGACTACAAGTTTCTCTAGTACACAGTAAAAAATACACTGGCCTCCAACATTAAACTAAGGGGAAGGCCAATTTAATGCTACATGTTGCGCTAATACATTGCTGACATAAATCAGAAATGTGGTTCCAGTTAGTAAGAATGTGATAAGTGACATCTTACATAACTAATGAAATGGAAATTGGTTACACACCCATCACAGTATGCAGAGCCCTCAGGTGGAAGTGAAATCTCTCCTTGCTAGCATGAATTCATCTCTGGAGTACTTTTTAAATGCATATATGAAAGTCACATGTGACAGTTACTATACAAGCCACTCTGCCAAGCCTAGGGTAGTCTTGCTTATTAAGTACCTGAAATTATCAGCCATAATCTGATCATATGCCAAAATAGAATAACATAACTTATAATGAGGGTTATTTTACTTATATTTTAAACTTTCTAGCATGTGTTTCAAAAAGTTACTTGGTTCAGAAAGTTGCAAATGAAAACTAAGTCAAGAACAAGAACAGGTATTGATTAGTATAATAGAGACTGGAACCATCTCTCAAAGACTACTTAGAAATGTTGGGTGTAATGTATGTCACTTTCTTTTTAATGAATAGCTAAATTCACAACCAAGAAAAAATGGAAATTCTCAGTGATGATAAAAATAAAACAGAAAGGAAAAATAGTAGGTGATAAGTTGATTGGACAGCTATAATATTGGATAAGGAGATATTAATTTCAGTTTCCTAGGAGCTTAGACTTTAATGCCCATGTGTGAACAGTAAGGGAATCCCTGAGTCCACATGAGGTGGGAGTAAAAAGAGGATCCCAGCATAAAGCCAGAACTTTCAAAGGATGGTCTCTTTAGAGAAAAATGGATTAGCAATAATCCACTCACTGACATACAGACCAAGGAAGTACGTCTTCATCCACATCCTAGATAAGGAAAAGTGTCAATCCCTATGGATGGATAAATTGAGGCATTTATCAACTTACTGTTTCTCAACTTCAAATTCTCTTTTCAGTGCTTGGTCTGGGATAATAAACTGTACACTGTAAACATTTCTTCTTTATAATAAGCATGATACTATTTTTTGTCAACAGAGAGCACTGGTGAAACATTGCAGGAGGAAGAGAGCTTCTCTTCCTGGTTCCTATGTGCTGAATTTGGCTTTATAGCTCCTGCTTCATGGATGGTCTGAGTGCAGGTGTGTAGAAACATCTGGTGGTATTCTACACAGTCCCATAATGACCTCACCATCCTGGCCAGGACTAGTGACCACTTTTCTATAGACCTTTTGAGTAGATACTATGGCAGGCAGTTAGCTAGTAATGAGCAGGCATCCCTAAGAGAATAGCAGGACACAAGTCACATCAATCACAATTTATCAGGAGTTACAACCAGACCCTCTATGAAATACCTTCTTCCTACCCAGCTCCTGGTGCCTGGAAGGCGAGACAAATACCATTTTCCTTTCTTGGTACCTGAGGAAGACATGTAGGGAAGATTATAAATTTCCCTCTTATCATTCCTCATAAATACAAAAAGACCCAACCAGACATTTTGGTCAACAGCCCGAGTCCCACTGGGACAATAAACTAATTGGGCAGTCTATCCTAATTAGGCATCATGGCTCACACTGGGCATGCGCAGTTAGGTAATCAAAGTCCTCAAATTCTTCACCTGTGAGAGAGATACGCAAGCACAGGAGAAAGCCGGTGAATTTAAGCAAAGAACATAAATAATATGACAGACCTCCCACTGTTAAATATTCATTATCACCTCTGATAATAAAAATAACACCTAACCAGTTCCAAACGCAGTTGCTACTTAACAACTTGCTTGCCCAAGGGTCTTTTGGGTGTACTTCTTTTCTAAACTCTTTCTTTCCTATTAAATTCTCTTCCTTATCTAGTTTTACCTGTGGTTGTGGCTTTATTTTGCTCCTAGGGACAGGTCTCTAATTTTAGTGATCTGGACCCAAAGAACCATGGACTTCACAACTCAGCTCAATACTCTCCCATCCTATGACAATACCACATGCTCCAGACTTCACCCCAATAATGGTGTCTCAAATCCCTCTGTGCACTGACAAAACAGCATTGGCACAAAACAACCCCAGAGAGTTGTTTCTTGCTTTCTGCCAACTATTGATCACCTTGAGTGTTGGGTATTCCAACAATCTTCTCTACCTTCCTGTGAGCTACAACCACGCCTTTGCCAATGAGATCTAAACCCCAGCTTCGAGTAGACCTGCTCCTTACAAGTTTGTCTTTCTTTGGGCTCTCTGTCAATTCTAAAGACCCAGCTTAGCATTCTCTTTCTTTTACCCCCACCTTTCTTGTTACTCTCTTATCATAGCTTAATAATTCCTTATATAAAGCTAGCCTGTTTAAATTATCATTATTATTATTATTATGTTAGTTCTGCTATAGGGTACATGTATTTTCCAGAGAAAGAGAAAAAGAAAGAGAAGGAAAGTGAGAAATCACCCCCAGGAGGGATGGCCACACCACAATTCCTTCTCCTCCAGTCACCTCAGGATTTTGGGCACACACACACACACACACACACACACACTTGGAATGATTTTGAAATTGCCAGGTCTGAGATTTGAACCACACAATGTGGGATTCTGTGCTTTAACCTCCATGTACCTGCAGCCCTATTTAAATTATTATGTGGTTTCTGTCTCATGATTAGACATCAACTGCTGTAACTTAGAGATCAATATCCTTGGTGTATACTTTATAAAGGATTCAAATTTGCACCAGTGAACACAAAACATTGTGTAGAGATATTTTTCTCAACCTGGTTTGCATGGCATTCTCACAGAAAAAGCAGTTGAATATATACTTATAAGTAAAACTCACAAGGAAAGAATGCTTCATAAGGATGTGTTATCAAATACAATAATTTTAGAGTATGGAACAATAATGACTTCTGATAATAAAATAATCTAAAAGAAAAGAATTATGAGCCAGAAGATGCATAATGGTTATGTCACTAAACACCCACGTAGTCAAATGCAGTTCAAGTCCCAGACCCAGTGGCTTAAAACACACCAGGTACATGTGCGTGTGTGCCCAAAATCCCAAGAGGAGAATGGAGGAGAAGGGACTGCAGCATAGCCATCCTCCCTGGGGGAGGTGATTTCTCATTTTTTTGTCTCTGTTTTTCTCTGTCTCTCTGGTGAGCACACACACCCTATAGGAAAAAAAAATCTCTTGAAAATAAATAAATAAATAAATGACTATAAGCATACTGAAGAGAAAAATTGTAAATTAATAGAAAGGGGAAAGACTTAAGAATAAGACAGATTTGGAAAATAGCAAAATGAAATTGATACAAATGAAAAAAAAAAAAAAGAAAACTTCAAAGGATGAGTCAAATAGATGATTAAAAATACGTGCAGAGAAAATATTGAACAAGAAGACCTAAACAATCTGCCTGGAATCCTACTCAGAAAGTTAGAAATGGAAATATTTATAAAAATACCTTGAGAAAATAATAAGAAGCTTTGAAATGTAGACAGTAGGCATTTCAGAAGAACAAAACAATGAGTTAGGAAGATAACATTTGGAAAGATAATAGGTGAGTTTTTCTAAAACTAATTGAGATTTTCTAAAAATGACTCCACAAATGGAAAAATCAGGCTCTCAACCAAGACAAAAATCTAGAAACATTGGTATACAACTTCATACCAGGGAAAAATATAAAAATAAAGAGAGAAAGAGAACACTTTAAAAGTAACAAGAAACTGAGGCCAGCAGGTGACATGGGGGTTAAGGCACTGGATCTCACATGGCCAGTTCTACAGTTTGAGTCCTGGACCCAGTGGCTTGAAAAGCATGCTGCAAAAATGTGCATATGTGCCAAAAATCCCAAGAGGAGAATGGGAAGAAGGGATTGTGGTATAGCCACTTCCCTGGGAGATGGTTTCTCACTTTCCCTCTCTCATTCTCTCTATCTCTTTCTCTTCAGAGAGCACATGCACCCTGTGGAGAAAATCCAAATTAAAAAATAATAATAATTAGCAACAGAGACAGATTGTCTACAAATAATGCTTAGACTAAAGCCAAAAATCTCAATAACAGCTAGAGAAATAAGAAGATATGAAATAATATCTTCATAGCATATAGGAAAATAATCAAATAGTCTAGAATTTTATACCCAACTAAATTACTATAATTCAAAAATGGGGATAATAAAGAAACTTTAATATAAATCTAAGATAATTTATTCAATAATTCAATTAATTTAATAATAATTCTTGCTAAAAGAGTTACTAAAGGATGCACTTCAGAAAGCAAATTATTGAGCACAGAAATAAGACTTAAGGTGCAAGAAGCAATGGTGAGCAAAAAATATCTGTGCCAATGATTGATGTATTTACCTTGCCTCCTAATCCACTCCTCTGTGACCTTTTTTGAGATATAGAGCTGGATCTCACATTAATCTTGCCAACAGAGTGCACTGAAAGGACCAGCAGAAGCAAGAGTCCTCCCTTCTTGATTTCACTGCTTTGCTTTTCTGGCTCCTATAGCAGGAACCATGAGGAATCTTCTCCTGAAGGCCGCCTCTCGCCTCTCCTGCCATGCTAACTTATTTGCTGGAGGCTGAATAATCAGTAGGAAATCTTAATTTCTCTTTTACCCAGAAATGACTAGTTTGCAGGAGCCCTGAGGAATCTTCCTGTTTTTAGAAGATTTTATAATCATGGCTATGTGAGTAAATTGTATCCCTAGTGAATAAGAGTAATTCATGTCATGAAAACTTAAAGATCATTCTTAGGTAAAGTATTACTTTATGAAATTATTTACTCAAACAAAATATTTTTTAAAAAACATAAATATGTAGGGATAGCTGGTGGCATACTGGTTAAGGCAGCTGGATGCAAATGGCCACCTCTGCAGTTTAAGTCCTGGACTCGGTGGCTTGAAAGATACACTGGGCATGTTTGCATACATGCCCAAAATCTCAAAAGAAGAATGGAGGAGAGGGGACTGTGTCATGGCCATCCTCCCTAGGGGATGATTTCTCACTTTTTTTCTCTCTCTCTCTGGCAATCGCATGTATCCTATAGAAAATTAAAAAGAAAGAAGTTAGTAAATACGTAGACAATGATCTATATACAAAAAGTTAGACTTTTGAAAAAGAAAAACTTTGGAAATTACTTTCTGAAAGTGTTGCTTTAAAGTTAATTAACTAACTGATATATATATTTTTTTCTCTTAGAACTTAGGTTGCTCTTTCCGTATGTTTTTAATCTGTCTCTTTTGTGCTCAATTAAAACCTCTGAAGAATAAAATAGAGCATATTTCAATCTTAAGTTTGAAAGAGTTGTTCTGGTTTATGGTTCAGAATAATGCATGGCCACACACACATTTATCTTTTTTCCCTCCAGAGACATTAAGATAAAACTAAAGGAATGAAAAGGACAAAGTCAACAACAGGAGGGAACTTGATGAATGAGAGACTTTAATAAATCTATGGAAGATGAAAAGTAGATAATTTCACTTTTGGGAATATAATGGATTGAATATTCTGAAGGTTCTTTTGCCAACTAAATTTAGCATAAATTACAACAAACATGAATTTAAAGGCTTGCTAAAATCACAAAAAAAGTAAGGAAAAATATTTAAAATCCAAAAGAAAGGGGAAAAAAGTGGAAAGGAAAAGAGAGAGGGAAAAAAGGAGAGGGAAGAAGTATACCAAGATAAAAGATCAGCAAACCAAGCCCACAGGAGCAAGCAGTGATCAGTATAATTTCATTCTTCATGCAGTATATATGTTTCTAAAACCACTGAGCTATGGAATTGTGTGTAAAAAGCTAGGATTGGTGAAAATATGTCAAACTTGTATAGTATCATAAAAAAATGCACTGAATTAGAGGCCAACTGGGACATGGTGATTAAGGCAACTGGATCCTCCATGGCCGACTATGTGGTTGAACTATAGGGTCAGGCAGCTTGAAAAGCATGCCAGGTTTGTGTGCATGCATGCCTAGAATCCCAAAAGGAGGGAGAGATAAAAGAGAAGAAATTGCAGCATGGCCATCCTCCCATGGAGGAGGGGGATGCTTTCTCACTTTCTCTCTCTTTCTCACACTCTCTCTGGCAAGTGCATGTGCCCTATGGCAAAATAAACAAATACATACATACATACATACATACATACATACATACAAAAAAACCTAATACATAAAATTATATATTTTTAAATGTACTGAATTATAATAGTAACGTTAAACAAATGCATGCATAAATATAACTACCACTTTAGGTTTCTATAAATAAGTACTATTGTAATCATGAACAAAACTTTGAAGTTTGCTTGCTGCAGTAAAATGCAGCTTCTGATTCATGGAGAAGAAGTAGAAGGAATGAAGATACTCTTCTTAGACTGAAATGTCTTGAACCTTAGGTGGAGGGTTGGCTAGAGTTGAAGGGTTGTGGTTCACTCTAGAGGTGAAAGGTTGTGGTTCACTCTTTTCCCTTTCTTTGCTCTGGCTTACAAGAAAAACCCTATCTTTGTTGTCTCTCAGTCTTCTCTCACGAGGAAGCTGTATTCGCAGTTTGAAATGGTGCCAGACACAGAAGCCTTTCCCATGCTCCAAGCACTGGGGTCTGTAGCTACAACCCTTGCAAAGACTTCCTACCTCCATCAGCACAATAGCTTTGATGTGCTTATCTCTCCTTTCTCATATTTTCACAGTGTTGTCACTGGCGGAATGCAACATGAATTTCTGTTGTAGAGATTACATGTCCACTCATTCTCTCCAAATTATAACTCTTGAGCCTCTCCTCAACATTGTAAATCTTTCCTTTAAAAAATGGTTCTTTGAATTAATGCAACTGGAAGGTTTACTTGTATATGGAATGCTGTCTTAAATATTTATATTTTTAAAAGAACACACAAGGGACTAGCAGTTGGCATAATGGCTATGTTGCTGGACCCCCATGTAGTCAATCGTGATTCAGGTCCTGGACCCGGTGGTTTAAGCTCACGCCAGGCACTAGTAC
>NW_006159521.1:8271991-8275979 GCF_000334495.1 Tupaia belangeri chinensis | reverse complement strand
AAAGAGAAAAGTTGGGGAGGGAGATAGATTGTGTGTGTGTGTGTGTGTGTGTGTGTTGTGTGGTTTTCCATGGTACATTATGTTCAGTAGGGCAGGTGTTTTTTTGTTGTATTTTTTTAACCTGGTGTTTGACTCAAGCACAAAACATAATCAAATGTGAAGATATGTGGATATACTAATGTAATTTCTAGTTTTTGTTATTTTATTCCTTTGATTATTAATATTTATATGTATGCCCATTACAATAAAACATAAGAGACACTAATAATGTAAAGCAAGATTGTCTCACAGACAAGTATTGATAACAACTCTATAATCTGGATTCTAACCTTTGGGCCCATGGCAAAGTAGGTGAGCTAACTCTGAGAGTCATCCATTAAGCTAGGACTTATAAAGGGTGCTGAAGTGTTCTTGACAGCCCTTAGCACAAATGCAAACTCTCTCTGGATGAAATAAGCCAAATATAACCTTTCAGGATCCTCACAAGTCAATCTCCCTCATGAACATAGAGATATACATTTTAAACAAAAATTGCAACAAATCAAATCCAGTGCTATAAAAAAGAATTGTGTATCACAAACAAGTAGTGATTATTCTAGCAATTCAAGGTGATTTAATATTAGTGAGTCAATTTATATAATTCACCACATTAACAACAAAAATAGGGGTAAAATGTGTAGTCATTTCAATCAACACAGAAAAAGCTGTTGATAATAATTCTTAGCAAACTAAGAATAAATGTAAACCTATTTAACTTGTTAAAGAGTATCTATGTTAAAATCTATAGCACACATCTTTATTTATGGTAAAATATTAGAAACATGCCTTTTGAGATGGGAAAGGGAATAAAGATGCCATCTATTTTCCTTTTCATCCATCATTGTGCTGCTTCTATCCAATGCAATAAGGCAAGAAAAGAAATCACAAAGATTAGGAAGAAATAAATTTACGTATTAAAACTATTCCAATACTTTAATCAACTATACAAAAAAGATAATGAGACAAACACGTGCATTTATAGAAGTGCATATCAGTCAGGCCAGATCCCTGCAGAAGGAATTCCCAGCATGACCTCATTCATCTGTGAGGACACAGAGCAATCCTTGTTCGGATGGACACATTCATCTAACTTTATTCATAGATGATATTGTTATGTAAATAAAAATATAAGTATATCAAAAGCTAATTTCAGAATTATTAAGTAATTTTAGCCACGTTGTTGGACACAATGTCACATACATAAAACACTGCCCTTTTTATGTGTCAGCACAAATAAATTTTTTTTGAGAGGTTTTTGCTATAGAACACGTGCGCTCACCAGACAGACAGAGAGAGAGAGACAGAAAGTGAGAAATCACCTTCCAGGGGGGATGGCCACACCGCAATCCCTTCTCCTCCATTCTCCTCTCGGGATCTTGGGCACACATGCACACGCGCTCAGCGTGAGTTTAAGCCACCGGGTTCGGGACTTGAACTGCAGTCGACTATATGGGAGTCCAGCAACATAGCCATTACACTGCTGGTCCCAAATAAATTTTTTTTATTTATATATTTTTTATTATTATTCATACATGAAGTCACTATACATCATTTAGATTGTGAAGCAACTTTACCCAGCATGATAAACACCTCTTGAGCCACTCTCTTTCTCATGCTTGGGCCCTTTCCTGTTTTTTGGGAGTATACTTTTGCTTTTACTTAATAAATTACCTGTTACTTTCACTATTGGAGTGTTTCATTCAATCCTCTGTCCAAAACATCAAGAATTTGGACATCACCAAAACAATTGGGCAAGCCAAGCCAGGATGCAGAACCAGAGGAAGATAGGTCATACCTCACAAAAGGACTCCAAGGATCTTGATTCTCTCAGTCTGGCTGAAGGCTTCAGTCAAGGAAATGATCCTGGGAACCAAAAAGGACATGAGGCTATAAAATTGTAAATTACCATACAATGGGGACACTAACTCCACTCAATCCTACCATGTGTTATTTAGCATCAACAACAACCCTCCCAAAGACACACCTTGGGACTATCTCAAAGATCAGCCCCGGCCCCATTTTCCTAAGTAGATCAAATAGGGCAAGAGTTCCATGATCTTCAATAGGTAGAACCAATGCCCCTTTCCAGCGTAAAGCTGTAACAAAAGATGGACCACTCACCTTCAATTCCCCCTAAAAGATTTATGGGGATCATGCATGTCAGGGGGAAAATGAAGCAGGAAGAAAGTCGGAAAATGGAAGGGAGTAAGGGGACTGGAGCATCTGTCTATGTGACTAGATACAAAAAAAAAAAAAAAAAAAAAAAATGATCAGGGCAGAAAATTCCCTGTCCAAAGGAATATAAGCAGATTTTCAGTGGGGGATGTCTAGCTGAGTAAGCCATATTTTTTCTTTCCCATATTACTGAAATAGATATGATTTATTTATAAATGAAAACAAATGAACAATTTACAGTATCTCAAAGGTTGAAAAAACAACATAGGACTAAATACACAACTTTTGATTTTCTTCAGATTCAGTTTTAATGGGTTTTTGTTGGTTCATAATTTTCTTATAGGGTGTGTTCACTTGCTGGAGAGACAGAGCGAACACAGAGAGTGCACTCTCCAGGGGGAGGCCACAATACAATCCCTTCTTCATTCTCCTCACAGGATTTTGGGAATGCACGCACACATGCTCAGTGTATTTCTCAAGGTACCAGGACTAGGACTCAAACTATGTAGTCAGTCACATGGGATCCAGACATTTTAACCACCATGCAACCACTTGGCCTGCATTTTGTGATTTAATTATCAATGAGTCAGTTCTGCAACCTAAAAATATTTACGTATTAAAACTATACCAATACTTTAATCGACTATACAAAAAAGATAATGAGACAAACATGTGTATTTATAGAACTGCATATCAGTCAGGCCAGATCCCTGCAGAAGGAATTCCCAGCATGACCTCATTCATCTGTGAGGACACAGAGCAATCCTTGTTCGGATGGACACATTCATCTAACTTGTCTGGCATGGTCAGACCTCTCCTTCCTGATGGCTTCCTCCTGCTTAGGAATGTGCACGTCCAGCTGTCTGCTTCTTAGAGCAGACGTTCACCTCCCTCATCCACCAGGCCTTGGAGGAAGACTGGGGCCACGCAGATGATTGATTCAACCCATTCTCTTTTCTTTTAGGAGTTCTTTTTTTTTTCTTTAAATTTATTTTTTTTTTTAATTTCACTATACATCATTACAGCACACAAAATGAATTTTCCATCCAAAATACACTGTATATTGGCTCAATCAAGCACATCAACATACATGTTATCAACGAATAATTTTCCATTTCTTATGTCTTGTATATTTTGCTTTTATTTTTTATTTTTATTTTTTTGCCATCCCTGATACCCTACCCCTCATCCTCTGCTCTGTCCAACACTCCTCCCACATTGTCTCTGGTATCCATGGTTGCTTTCTATGCCTTTCCTCCCCATTTAATTGATTTGCTAATGACCTTAATTTGTCTAAATATTTGCAATAGCAAGCATAGCTGATATATACATATACATGAACCCAAGTCTGACTTTAGGCATAAACCTCAGTGAGTAGAATGAACATACTATAAAGTAGCACCTAACTGGGGCTATATAGCTTACTGCAGTCATCAAATATGCATTTTTAAAAAATTTCTATAACAGTTTCAGTGTTTTTGTTTTTTTCTCCTGAAAAAATTTTTTTTATTAATTTACATTCATTCCCTGAGCATCATCACAACATACTAAATGTGGTTTCCCATCTAGGATAAACTGTATAGTGGCTTAATCATGCATGTTATCATCAATAATATTCCAATTCTACTTTCATATATATATATAGATAGATAGATAGATAGATAGATAGATAGATATCTATATATATATATTTTACCCCATGTCTGACCCTCTGCCCTTTCCCACTCTATTATTACACTATCTCTGCTGTCTACAGTTGTCTTCAATTCCTTTT
>NW_006159521.1:8242001-8271885 GCF_000334495.1 Tupaia belangeri chinensis | reverse complement strand
ACTCAAAACAGGACAAAAATCCTTACAACCAGACAACAAAGCTTAGAAGAAAAGCAGCAATATTTTAGTCAAGTCACAGAATGCTGTTTCATCAGTTCAGTCTCATGTACTTAATCTTTCTTCTGTTGAGGTTCGATCTTCCAGATTGAACTCTGGGATATAATACTCAACTCCAGACTTTGTCCCTACAATTAAGTTGCCCATTTTCTTAGTTTTTGAACTCTTATTTCTGTGTGTCTGCATTTAACTTTACAGACATAGCACTTCCTTAAGACCTTCTGAGAGATCTGGTCTAGTGCTGGTAAATTGTTTCAGGTTTTGTTTATCTGGGAATGTTTGTGTCTTTTCTTCCCAAATGAATGATAATCTTGCTGGGTACAGTATTCTTGGTTGAAATTGCTTTTCCCTTAACACTTTGAATATATTTTCCCATTATTTCCTTGCTCACATTGTTTCCAATGAGAGGTCTGCTGTTAGTCTGATGGAATACTCTTTGTAGGTAACTTGCCATTTTTCTCTTGCCAATCTTAGTATCTTGTCTTTGTCGACCCATTCTTCAGGGAGGGTTTCTGGGTGGCCCTCTTCCGTCAACATATCTGGAGTCAGATGAGTTTCCATAGCCTCTTCTCTTTTTCACATCTCGCTGAAGCAGAGTTTTGAAAAACAAAACTACAAACTTGGCTATTCCCCAGAAAAAATCTGTTATCAAAGATAGCCTCCCTGGGGATGGACTCAGGCTGTCCAATACTTGTCCGTTTGAGATGTAAACCATCATGCCTCCTGTTCCCCACTTTGGAGCAACTCGAGTAAACCATATTCGATATAGCCAATGAGATAAGAACAATCAGTAGGTATAGCCACATTCGACATAGCCATTAAGAGGAAAACAATCCAGTCAGTGATCAAATGACACAATCCTGGTTAAGAAATTATAAATCTCACAGAGTGTAACTGCCAGTGCCCTGATCCTCTCTCTCTCTCTCTCTCTCTCTCTCTCTTTCTCTGTGTGTGTGTGTGTGTGTGTGTGTCTCGGTTGGGCCTGCTTCTATCTTTTAAAAGTGTACTCTCACTTTTACATAATAAACTACCCTTTGCTTTCACTAAAGAATAAATAAAATAAAATAATTCAAAATGAACACATGGTAGTAGCATTTAAAAAAATCAGACCAGATAAACACAAATTTTTAAACTGTTTTAACACAGTACTACATCACTATCCACCCAACAGACTGACTATAACAAAAAAAAATCTTTTGATTCCAAGTGATAGCAAAGATGTGGTGCAAGAATGACTCTCACACACTGCTGGTAGGAATGCAAATCAGCACAACCATTTTGGAAAGCTGCTTAACACTATGTAGTACAACAGAACATACACCTAACCTATGACCTAGTACGTCTACTTCTGAAGTATAGCTGACAGAAATCTATACATAAGTTTGTCCAAACAAAAATAGGCTCATGGATAGAAACTCTGGAATGAGAAAGTAACCACTTGAACCAGCAAGGAATTAGTCTAGGTGAGGAGACAAGATGACAATCACAAACCAATTACAGTTTGTTGCACTAGACTGTAAGGGCCCATGAGGGCAGGGAGAGTCACTCTTCATTAATTGCAACCCCAGCAGGGATCCCTACAGAAGACCTTGATAAATATGTGTTAATAGAGTGATGGATCAATTGCCTTGCAGCCAATAACTCAGAACCTGGACACAGTACCAATTGTAATTGTTAGAAGCATCAAAGAAGTGGAGATAGAGAAGCTAGGTGTACTGAGCTAAGTCATGAAGGCTGGGTTTTATTTCCGATCAAGACATGACAAAGTCGCAATGTCACCAGAGGGGAAGATAAATATTATTCCAGCTCAGGGGAGCCCAGAAAAAGAAAGACGTTTTGGAAGCGAAGAATTCAAAGTGACGGGTGGAAGCACATAATGGGGAGGATTGTAGTGCCCCCAGAGAACTCACATGTGCTCTGTGGTGGCTGAACAGGCAAAAGAAGCAGAGGAAAGTGGAGGGGGAATGAAGAGGGATATGCAGGCCACAGAAGGAGCCCAATAAATGCTGCTGCCCCTCCATGGAGAAGAGCCCCAACTTTCCTTGAACTTTCATGCAGAATCTAGTCAGTACTAGAATCAGCTGGGAAAACAAAGGTGAACTGGACCTTTTCCCATTCACCAGGGCATTAGAACATTTTATAGTAAGAGAGACACCTATTTACTCAAAGAACTAAGGGCTCTAGAGCACCCCAGAATGGAGCTCTGACTCAGGCATGCTTGAGTTCCAGCCCAGTTCTAGCACTCACAAGTCAAGAGCCTAAGAAGGCAAGTTAACCCTCAGTTTGTCACCTGAGACTGGTTCCTGGCTTGCAGGTAGTGCAGATGAAATGAAGTCATCCATGGAAAGCATTCAGATGGTGCAGGGCTCATTCCCAGGATGCCCTGAGTATTGTAAGAGACTGGGTGGAGGTTTTGGATCCAGACTTGAAAATAAGCAGCATTTAGATATGCAGATATAGGCATACCAGGGCAACCCAATGCAGGAAAACTGTGCAGGGAACCTCAAATCTACCCTCAGACTACTAAAGGGCATGTAGGAACTGCCTCTGGGAAGGCAGGTGGGGTATCCTGGAGGTAAACTGGGATGTCCAGAGCAAGAAATGTGGTCCTTGAGTCAGTGGGGAGCCATAAAGGATTTGAGCAGGGATGGAGCCCACCTGGGTTCTCTGGAGGGCATAGGGTAGAGGCTGGTGAGGATACACTAGATGTGGGATCCTGTGTGGGCCAAAACCCAGCTCCTAGAGAGGTTGGAAAGTGGATCCTTTTTCATCTGGTGGGACGTGCTGGAGATGACCTGGGACTTTATCTCTTTCACAACTGGCTTCAAAAGGGAGAAAGTGGTATGAGCAGAAAGGAGATAAAGGTCCACATTAATGATTGGAGGGGCAACTTATCTCATGAAAACATCAGCACACCTTGTCTAATCATTCACCAGGAATGCATCAAGGGAGTCTTTTGAGAGGTGCACAACTGCACAGCCCTGACAAATGGACTAGAGTTCAGGCATGGTCTGAGCATGGGCAAAAGAAAAACTGGATCATCTTGTACATCTCCTTCAAACCTCATTAGGATTCCATGATCCTATTAGACTAGACCAGCCTCCCCCAAATGCCTAGACCCATAGCCACATCCAAATATATGATGTCTCCACATGCACATATGGTGTAGATGTTTAAATCCCAGTTCTACTCCCTAGCTGGGGAACTTAAGTAGGAGACAACTTGGTCTGGTCACTTGCACCTCTGTAGAAGATGAAGAAAAACGCAAGTCCTTCAGGATTGGACTTGCTGTCTAGGAGTCTTTGTCTTCTTCTTCCAACACAGAGTCAAATGTGATCAAAATCCCACAAGGTGCCAGACTGAGAGTCCCTGTAAGCGCTTGACCTTGAGGACTGTAGAGTGTGTGTTCAGAGAGTTCCACTTTCAGGTTGATCCTAAATACACAGATACTATTTGTTCATAATACAAAGACCTGTCACCATCTGTGAGAACATTCAAACTTACAATGAACTTAGAGTCAGGTCCTAGGGTAAATGTTCTTTTTTTCTCACTAAATAATTCTGATTAGGGTTTTGAGCTACAGTTTAACTCTCCATCTTAATATCATAGAGGCATGTTTATGCATATTTAGGCATGAATGCAAACATTGTAAGACTGTGGAAGTCACATTTGCCCCACATCAAACACTAGACAGCATTCAAGTGTGCTAGAGGAACCATTTAAATAGAATATATTCTTACCTGTTCCATATTCAATGGGTTTTACCTGCAACATTTCCTTAGCTTGAGTAAAGTTCCTCATGGCAATTTAAAATAATAAAACCATATCTTAAAATATATCTGAGTAATTCAGGTTAGCTATTCTTCTACTTAGTCTGAACATGTAGGGTTTAATATGCTGGCATTGAGAGAAGCATTGCAGTTATTTTCAAACCATTCAGGTCTTCCCCCTCCTCATTACCACTTCATGAAGAGGGATAAATGTGAGACAACAATAACCAGAGTTCTTCCTTGCCCAGAACAAAAGCAGGCTCATGAACTCAAGCAGAAAGGAGCTGTATTGAAACATATCAGAGACCTCAAAGAATCGACAGGAGTGCCTATAAGAAAACCAACAGCACAGAAAAAATAAAGAAAAACTGACATTTAAAAAAAAAACTTGATCTGAGGAAATAAGATATTTCAGGGAACAGAAAGTATCTTGAATCACAAGCAAGCAAGAAAACTAATAATAACAAAAGACAAAACATCCTGATATTTATAGAGGCATGTGAAAATATATTTTATATAGTATACATCTATTTAAAAGTTACATCATTCTTTAGTAACACGGGAAAAAAGAAAAAAAAAAAAAAAGAAAAGAAAGCACACCAGAAGTATGTACACATGCCCAAAATCCATGATAGAGAAGTGGAGGAAAAAGGATTGCGATATGACCACCCCCTATTCATGGGTTCTCTCTCTCTTTCTCTCTCTTTCTCTCTCTCTCTCTCTGTCTTGTGAGAGCATGCATTCATTGGTAATAAAAAGGACACAAAGAATAAGTTCAAAAAATGTGATATACATTTAAAAACTCAACAGTAGGGTTAAAGCTAAAGTTATTTTCATAATGGGAAGCAAGAACACAGTTAAGAAATAAGACCAAAAAAAATTCTCCAAAATGAAAATAGTATGTCATCAGAGAATGGCTTTTGTGTAGCACAATGCAATTTTTGAAAGATTCACAACTAGACACATAGCATCAACAACAATAAAATACCCAAAGTTTCAACCGTGTTCTATGCGGACAGGGTAACTACCTACAGAAGACAAGCAACATGCTGTCATTAAGTTTCTCAAAAGCAATATTAGATGTCAGTAAAAACTGGTGGGAAAATGGTTTTTGAGGAAAAACTTGTATATCTAATCAAGCTATTAATCAAATGATCTAAATAAGGACATTTTTGGACAAACAAGTTCTCAAAAAAACTACTTTTGATTTTCTTAACAAGTTACTTAGAAATACACTTGGTCAAAAATGAACGAGGTGCCAGACAGTAGTGCAGTGGTAAAATATGACACTTTGTGAGACTGACCCACATGGGAAGGTTCAAGGGTTGCATGTGGAGACCTCACTGAGTATGCCAGACAGTAACATGCCCATGATCCAGGGCAGGTGAAACTAGGGGAAGATTGCAGCGTTGAGACCCTGTTAGGATGCCCTGTCTATCTCTCTATGTCTCTCTCACTCATGAAATAAGTATTTTTTAAATGAATAAAACAATTCAGAAAGAGATGAGAACAAGGAAATAGTGGATCCAATCTTTGAAGTTTGTGTATGAAAATTCCAGAAGGACAGCTACGTAGGAGAGAGCAACAGCTCTAAACTCAGATAGAAGACCTGGAGAATAACAAGGACTCTGCAGTCGTGGATGTGTTTGAAAGGCTTAGTAAACTAGAAGCTGTGGTAAAGCCACCTTCTTTTTGTCAAAAATGAAAGAAAGAAAGAAGAAAGGGGAAGAGGAAAAGAAGAAAGGAGAAACAAAAATAAAATAGGAGAAATGGGACCAGCAGATGGAATAATGGTTACATCTCCGGATTACCACACAGTCGACTGCTGTTCAAGTCCCAGACCCAGTGGTGCTAGGCACTTGTGCATGCATGCCCAAAATCCTGAGAAGACAATAGAGGAGAAAGGATTGCTGCATGGCCATCCCTCTGGGGGGTTATTTTTCACTTTCTACTGAGTTAAGTCATGAAGGCTGGGTTTTATTTCCGATCAAGACATGACAAAGTCGCAATGTCACCAGAGGGGAAGATAAATATTATTCCAGCTCAGGGGAGCCCAGAAAAAGAAAGACGTTTTGGAAGCGAAGAATTCAAAGTGACGGGTGGAAGCACATAATGGGGAGGATTGTAGTGCCCCCAGAGAACTCACATGTGCTCTGTGGTGGCTGAACAGGCAAAAGAAGCAGAGGAAAGTGGAGGGGGAATGAAGAGGGATATGCAGGCCACAGAAGGAGCCCAATAAATGCTGCTGCCCCTCCATGGAGAAGAGCCCCAACTTTCCTTGAACTTTCATGCAGAATCTAGTCAGTACTAGAATCAGCTGGGAAAACAAAGGTGAACTGGACCTTTTCCCATTCACCAGGGCATTAGAACATTTTATAGTAAGAGAGACACCTATTTACTCAAAGAACTAAGGGCTCTAGAGCACCCCAGAATGGAGCTCTGACTCAGGCATGCTTGAGTTCCAGCCCAGTTCTAGCACTCACAAGTCAAGAGCCTAAGAAGGCAAGTTAACCCTCAGTTTGTCACCTGAGACTGGTTCCTGGCTTGCAGGTAGTGCAGATGAAATGAAGTCATCCATGGAAAGCATTCAGATGGTGCAGGGCTCATTCCCAGGATGCCCTGAGTATTGTAAGAGGGAGTCACAACTGTGAGACTGGGTGGAGGTTTTGGATCCAGACTTGAAAATAAGCAGCATTTAGATATGCAGATATAGGCATACCAGGGCAACCCAATGCAGGAAAACTGTGCAGGGAACCTCAAATCTACCCTCAGACTCCTAAAGGGCATGTAGGAACTGCCTCTGGGAAGGCAGGTGGGGTATCCTGGAGGTAAACTGGGATGTCCAGAGCAAGAAATGTGGTCCTTGAGTCAGTGGGGAGCCATAAAGGATTTGAGCAGGGATGGAGCCCACCTGGGTTCTCTGGAGGGCATAGGGTAGAGGCTGGTGAGGATACACTAGATGTGGGATCCTGTGTGGGCCAAAACCCAGCTCCTAGAGAGGTTGGAAAGTGGATCCTTTTTCATCTGGTGGGACGTGCTGGAGATGACCTGGGACTTTATCTCTTTCACAACTGGCTTCAAAAGGGAGAAAGTGGTATGAGCAGAAAGGAGATAAAGGTCCACATTAATGATTGGAGGGGCAACTTATCTCATGAAAACATCAGCACACCTTGTCTAATCATTCACCAGGAATGCATCAAGGGAGTCTTTTGAGAGGTTTTCATCTGGTGGGACTTGCTGGAGATGACCTGGGACTTTATCTCTTTCACAACTGGCTTCAAAAGGGAGAAAGTGGTATGAGCAGAAAGGAGATAAAGGTCCACATTAATGATTGGAGGGGCAACTTATCTCATGAAAACATCAGCACACCTTGTCTAATCATTCACCAGGAATGCATCAAGGGAGTCTTTTGAGAGGTGCACAACTGCACAGCCCTGACAAATGGACTAGAGTTCAGGCATGGTCTGAGCATGGGCAAAAGAAAAACTGGATCATCTTGTACATCTCCTTCAAACCTCATTAGGATTCCATGATCCTATTAGACTAGACCAGCCTCCCCCAAATGCCTAGACCCATAGCCACATCCAAATATATGATGTCTCCACATGCACATATGGTGTAGATGTTTAAATCCCAGTTCTACTCCCTAGCTGGGGAACTTAAGTAGGAGACAACTTGGTCTGGTCACTTGCACCTCTGTAGAAGATGAAGAAAAATGCAAGTCCTTCAGGATTGGACTTGCTGTCTAGGAGTCTTTGTCTTCTTCTTCCAACACAGAGTCAAATGTGATCAAAATCCCACAAGGTGCCAGACTGAGAGTCCCTGTAAGCGCTTGACCTTGAGGACTGTAGAGTGTGTGTTCAGAGAGTTCCACTTTCAGGTTGATCCTAAATACACAGATACTATTTGTTCATAATACAAAGACCTGTCACCATCTGTGAGAACATTCAAACTTACAATGAACTTAGAGTCAGGTCCTAGGGTAAATGTTCTTTTTTTCTCACTAAATAATTCTGATTAGGGTTTTGAGCTACAGTTTAACTCTCCATCTTAATATCATAGAGGCATGTTTATGCATATTTAGGCATGAATGCAAACATTGTAAGACTGTGGAAGTCACATTTGCCCCACATCAAACACTAGACAGCATTCAAGTGTGCTAGAGGAACCATTTAAATAGAATATATTCTTACCTGTTCCATATTCAATGGGTTTTACCTGCAACATTTCCTTAGCTTGAGTAAAGTTCCTCATGGCAATTTAAAATAATAAAACCATATCTTAAAATATATCTGAGTAATTCAGGTTAGCTATTCTTCTACTTAGTCTGAACATGTAGGGTTTAATATGCTGGCATTGAGAGAAGCATTGCAGTTATTTTCAAACCATTCAGGTCTTCCCCCTCCTCATTACCACTTCATGAAGAGGGATAAATGTGAGACAACAATAACCAGAGTTCTTCCTTGCCCAGAACAAAAGCAGGCTCATGAACTCAAGCAGAAAGGAGCTGTATTGAAACATATCAGAGACCTCAAAGAATCGACAGGAGTGCCTATAAGAAAACCAACAGCACAGAAAAAATAAAGAAAAACTGACATTTAAAAAAAAAACTTGATCTGAGGAAATAAGATATTTCAGGGAACAGAAAGTATCTTGAATCACAAACAAGCAAGAAAACTAATAATAACAAAAGACAAAACATCCTGATATTTATAGAGGCATGTGAAAATATATTTTATATAGTATACATCTATTTAAAAGTTACATCATTCTTTAGTAACACGGGAAAAAAGAAAAAAAAAAAAAAAGAAAGAAAGCACACCAGAAGTATGTACACATGCCCAAAATCCATGATAGAGAAGTGGAGGAAAAAGGATTGCGATATGACCACCCCCTATTCATGGGTTCTCTCTCTCTTTCTCTCTCTTTCTCTCTCTCTCTCTCTGTCTTGTGAGAGCATGCATTCATTGGTAATAAAAAGGACACAAAGAATAAGTTCAAAAAATGTGATATACATTTAAAAACTCAACAGTAGGGTTAAAGCTAAAGTTATTTTCATAATGGGAAGCAAGAACACAGTTAAGAAATAAGACCAAAAAAAATTCTCCAAAATGAAAATAGTATGTCATCAGAGAATGGCTTTTGTGTAGCACAATGCAATTTTTGAAAGATTCACAACTAGACACATAGCATCAACAACAATAAAATACCCAAAGTTTCAACCGTGTTCTATGCGGACAGGGTAACTACCTACAGAAGACAAGCAACATGCTGTCATTAAGTTTCTCAAAAGCAATATTAGATGTCAGTAAAAACTGGTGGGAAAATGGTTTTTGAGGAAAAACTTGTATATCTAATCAAGCTATTAATCAAATGATCTAAATAAGGACATTTTTGGACAAACAAGTTCTCAAAAAAACTACTTTTGATTTTCTTAACAAGTTACTTAGAAATACACTTGGTCAAAAATGAACGAGGTGCCAGACAGTAGTGCAGTGGTAAAATATGACACTTTGTGAGACTGACCCACATGGGAAGGTTCAAGGGTTGCATGTGGAGACCTCACTGAGTATGCCAGACAGTAACATGCCCATGATCCAGGGCAGGTGAAACTAGGGGAAGATTGCAGCGTTGAGACCCTGTTAGGATGCCCTGTCTATCTCTCTATGTCTCTCTCACTCATGAAATAAGTATTTTTTAAATGAATAAAACAATTCAGAAAGAGATGAGAACAAGGAAATAGTGGATCCAATCTTTGAAGTTTGTGTATGAAAATTCAAGGACAGCTACGTAGGAGAGAGCAACAGCTCTAAACTCAGATAGAAGACCTGGAGAATAACAAGGACTCTGCAGTCGTGGATGTGTTTGAAAGGCTTAGTAAACTAGAAGCTGTGGTAAAGCCACCTTCTTTTTGTCAAAAATGAAAGAAAGAAAGAAAGAAGAAAGGGGGAGAGGAAAAGAAGAAAGGAGAAACAAAAATAAAATAGGAGAAATGGGACCAGCAGATGGAACAATGGCTACATCTCAGGGTTACCACACAGTCGACTGCTGTTCAAGTCCCAGACCCAGTGGTGCTAGGCACTTGTGCATGCATGCCCAAAATCCTGAGAAGACAATAGAGGAGAAAGGATTGCTGCATGGCCATCCCTCTGGGGGGTTATTTTTCACTTTCTATCTCTCTCTCTTTCTCTGTCTCTTATTATGTTGACCACAACCCACAAAAAAAAAAAAAAAAAAAAAAAAAAAACCCTCTTTAAAAAATCCTTTAAGAGGACCAAGCCTGTTCAAGAAAATAGCAATACAAATGTCAAGTTAAATAAAATGTGACATGATCTTAAGCAAGTGATGGAGTGAAGAAAAAAAGCCATTTGACCTGGGTGTCATTGTGCCTCTTCTCTTTCAAGAGTAGTCCATAGATTCTGATATTGAATCCATAAGGAGGGATGGGCATCCCTTACTGTAGTGGACAATAATTAATAAATCATAATAATGTAAATTTTTTGTGGGTTATAACTTATTAGATGATCCCTAGAGAAAGCAGGGAAGTCTTTATTACAGCTGTAGAACTGAGTGCAAATCTTATCAATGTTGACAACATAAAAACAAAGGTAAAGCTGACAAAAGAGGCTCTTGATTACTTCAGTGGGTTGGCTCATATTCTCTATAAAAATGAAATTGCTGAGGAGGAATCCAAAGTAATCACACTGATATCAAATGCCAAATTTGGTAGCTTTGAAATATTTGTTATTCATCAAATTCCATATTAGAGAATTGGGCCAATTCTTACTGAAGGTATGCGATGAAAGAAAAAAAAAGTGATAACCTTATCTTTCAACGAGCAGAGTAAAATGCTGATAGAAGCTGATAGGAAAAGAAATACAGGGTTAATCATATTATTTGCAGTT
Organism: Tupaia belangeri chinensis; assembly: GCF_000334495.1. NCBI lineage: Eukaryota > Metazoa > Chordata > Mammalia > Scandentia > Tupaiidae > Tupaia > Tupaia belangeri. The sequence continues at coordinate 8,261,153 of NW_006159521.1, read as the reverse complement.
AAACATTTTAACAGTAGAAGACTTTTAAAAATTAATATAATTGTAAAATATCAGGAAGAGAAGAAGTGGGGAAGTAGAGACCATGTGACCTAAAACCGCATATATTTTTTTTTCTTGGTTTTTTTTTTGCGGGGGGGAGAGATTTTCACTGTAGGGCGCGTGCGCTCGCCAGACAGACAGAGAGAGATATAGAGACAGAAAGCGAGAAATCACCCCCCAGGGGGGATGGTCACGCCGCAATCCCTTCTCCTCCATTCTCCTCTCGGGATCTTGGGCACGCACGCACACGTGCCCGGCATGAGTTTTAAGCCACCGGGTCGGGGACGTGAACCGCGGTTGACTACGTGGGAGTCCAGCGACATAGCCATTACGCTAACTGCTGGTTCCCAAACTGCATATATTTTAACAAGGAGTTGATAGAATGTTCTATAGATGATGAAATCAGTAAGTAGCAATATGAGCCTATTATTTTGAATTATGAAGCAAACCACAGAATAATGAAAAACAGAAACTTCTCATAAAGGCTTGTTTAGAAGAAAAGGATAAGGGCTTGCTTTTTTTTTTTTTTAACTAAGTCCATCAATTGTGTCAATAATACATTTAGGGGTGTGTGTATGTGTGTGTTCCTTACAAGCAAGAACTATGTCTTATTCATCTTTGCTTTCCTAGGTCTATTTTTAAAAATGCCAGAGGGTATGTGTGTTTGCCAGAGACAGAGAAGGAGAGGGATAAAGAACACCCCAATGGGACATGGTCATGTCACAATCTCTTCTCCTCCATTTTTTCATCCCTTCAGGGTTTCAGGTACATATGCACCCACACCTGGCATGTTTTTCAAGCCACCTGAACTAGGATTCAAACCATACACAGCTCCCTTAACCACCAGACTACAGAGCAGGTCCCTTCCTAGAGCTATTTTACTTTCCTATGTTATTGTATTTACATTAATGATAGTTTTGTCTATTTACTGAGCACTTCTTATGCCCCAGACACTTCTTATGTTCCTCAGACACTTTCTGTTACTCCTTCCACAATTCTGCAAGGTCTAAGCTATTTACATTTTTCTGATGAGGAAATGAATATAAAGGAGTTCAAAATGTAAATTGTCTAAGGACGTATAGTCAGTTAATGACAGGACTTGAATTTAGATCTGACTTTCTAAGACCTTAGGCTTAAAAACAAAAGCAACTAAATCAGCCTTTGTGAATAAATGAATGCGTATCAAACTTAAAATAAATCTAAGTTATGTTGTTTCATGCCTCAAAAAACACCGTTCTATCTTGCTACAAATATCACCATCTAGATCCAAAATGCAGTGAACTCCTAAACTTACTATGCCTGAAATAACTTGAAGAGTCTATTGTGAAATAATACATAAGGTCTGGAGGGAGCCAGAGGGAAAATTTAGATTCTTAAAAGTAAATGGAGAAATTTTGTCCAGTAATAGAACAAATTGAAATAATCCATGCCGAAGGAACACAGCCTCAACATTTTCAGCTTTCTGGACTGAAATGTTATTTTCATGCAGATTTAAATGGCATAGGCATTAGGACTTAATGCAAAATTAGTTTGCCTAAGTGACTGTGTCTTTGAGCCCAAGAAGGTCACACGGATGTGAGAGCATGCTCTGCCTCAGCAACATAACATGAATTCCCAGACCTTTTTGATAATTTACTTTATCAATAAAAATAATGGATCCTGTGTGTGTATGCGCACGTGCGCGCACACACACACACACTAACACCCCTATAAATGTATTTATAAATTGCATTCTCAGGGCTAGCAGGTGGCATGGTTGTTAAGTCACTAGACTCCCACATGAGTGACCACAGTTTGAGTCCCAGACCTGGCAGTTTGAAATGCTCTGGGCATGTGTGCCCAAAACCCTAAGAGGAGAATGGAGAAGGGATTATAGTGTGGCCATCATCTCTGGGCGGGGTGGGGGTGACTTCTTGCTTTCTGTCTCTGCGGTGAGCACACATGCTCTGTAGCAAAAATCTCTAACTAACTAACTAGCTAACTAACTAAAACATACTCAGGCCAGCAGGTGGTATGGAGGTTGAGGCAGCTAGATCCCACATGGTAGACTTCATTTGAGACCCAGACTCCACAACTTGAAAATCACTCTGGGCCTGAATGTTTGAGTGCTTCTCTAGACTTGGGAAGTTTTCTTTTAGGATTTCATGGAATAGGTTGTCAATGCCCTTATTAGTTTCCTCACCTTCTGAAATACCAACTATTCAGGTGTTTGGGCATTTGATGGTATCTAATATTTCTCATATATTATTCTCATTTGGGGTGGGCTATTTTTTCAGTCTTTTTGGTGATTTTTTTCTAAGTCAGAGGTTTTGTCTTCTACCTCCAAGATTCTATCTTCTGCATGATATAATCTGCTTTTAATACTTTTGAGGGAGGTCCCATCTCTATCAGCTCCGTTTGATTCTTTTTTATGGAGTCTACATCTTCTTTCATATCATGGAAGGACTTCCTCTTTTCCTGGAGTTCCATGTCTCTTTTCTCTGGCATCTCAAAAAAGTTTTGTTGCCATAAATATTCTAAATTATTTTTCTGACATTTCAGTAGTATTCTCTATTTTTCCCACAGTTAGAGACAAGTTACTGTGTTCCCTTGTTGGAGACGTATTACTTGGTTCTCTCATCCTTGTTAATGTATTCACTTTTGGCTAATTTGTTGAAGAAGGTTCCTATAACTGAACTCATGTGTTTCTCTTAACTGGGAAATAATTCTGTGCTAAATTCTCCCTTCTACTGTGTTTTCTAATGTGGTAACTATAGGAGGAGTTTTAAGATAATATTTATGAAGAGAAGTTTCTTTTTCGCAACAGGTTCAGTGGGGGAGTGGAGATTTCTCTGAGCTTCACAGTTTTCAGACCTTTGTTTACTATGCACCTAGATCTTTTCTAGCTCCTGGGGTCTGGAAGAAGAGAGGGACTGGCTGGGAGCTTCACAGCAGTGATGCTGGGCCCAGAAAAGGACAACACGCACCTGAAATGCATCATGACTTTTCTGATAACCAATATTTTTCCCATTCTATTTTTTGTCTGGAAACAAACCACAAAGTCTAACCCACCTTGGGATGTAGTAGGGGAGAGTGTGACTTCCTGGAGTGAAAGGTAGCTATATGTATTATTGCGATTCTTCTGTAAGGATAATTGTCTCTTGTGCTTCATTTATTTATTAAATCATTTACTTAGATCAATACACATTTTTATTTTTACTTGAGGTTATAGTCCAGTACCGTGTTATTTATTATGGCTCAATTTTTTTCAACTCTAGTCATTAGGTGCTCTCTCAAATCAGCTCCTGTGTCTTTCTGACATACCATAATCAACATGGTTGGCTTTTTAGTGTGTGCTTTTTTTAAATTTGTTTGTTTGTTTTTAACATTTTCTTATTTCCCAGCACTACAAGACACTCCAGGTTAATCCTATGTATTTCTAATGCTAGTCTTAGAATGAGCCATTTCTCCAAGGAGCCCTGCCCTGTTTTTTTCTTTTTTTCTTTCTTTTTTTTTTTAATTGAAGAGTGGTATTAAAAACCAAGAGCTTTATGCTGGGTGCACTCATTGTCATTGCTATGCCCTCTGGGTCAACAGATCAAGGAAATATATGTATGTCTACTAATCCATACATACACTTATCTCTATATTTCTGTCTTTACATATGAAACTAAATATTAATTAATATTGATGATATTCAGCTCTAATTCAGGACCATAGGTTCATTTTAGCCAAGAGTTTCAGAATTATTAATTCATAAGAAATGTGTTTACCAAGTAAAGTCCAATGATTTTAGATACTTTCTTTTACCTTTAGCCATGTAATTTCTAGTTAAAATAGTGTTACCCAATAAGTCAACCCTTTTGTTCTCTACCCTATTCTATGCTGTTATCTCATATATTGTGCATCATTCAGGTTCTGCCAAAGAAACAGAGCCACAGAACCAGTAGGAGATTATCTATGTATATCTGATATTGATGTATATGTGCGTGTGTGTGTGTGTGTGTGTGTGTGTGTGTCCTTGGCTTATAGGTGTCTATAAGCATCTTCTCCCTCTTTACATCATCTTCCCTCTATGCATGTGAGGGTAGTTCCATACATTGAGCTTTCCTTCCCCCTCTCTCTCCACCTTATCTACCTAAGACCCAGCTGCTGGTCTGACTGGGCCTCCTGAACACCTTGAGGCCATGACCTTCACCTCATGGAATAGTCCTATGGTCAAAGCCACTTCAGAGGTATGTGCACCCCTCCCACATTAACATTACTAGATTAAGGGCACTAAACCCTAAACATACTCTGCTGATTCTGTTAATTGATAAGCTAACCTTTAGTGCAAACTTCAAGTAATGTATGTGCAAACCAGACCTCTATCTTTGTAACAAAATATCTGCATTGATCCTCATTTGATTTATAAATGCTTTGTTCTTATTGGTATAACATGACTCTATGCTCATGACAATACAGACTATTCTTCCCTCAGCCATCAGCAGAACATTACATCGCCAAAGTAAGAAAACTTATGTCTTCCCTTGCCGAATTTCTGGGTGTGTTCTTTGGAATCAGTAAATGTTATGGGCAAGCCCTCTCAGATTTGTAGCTCCCCAGAATAGCGTGCCTATCTGTGTCCAAATATATTTTTTTATAAAAATAATGTCATTATTATACTGGATCAGGATCTACCCTGATGACTTCATTGTAACTTGATCTTCTACAAAGATCTTATTCCAAGGAAGGTACTAGAGGGGAGGACTTCAACATTTTGGGGGGATGTACTATTCAACTCAGAACACTAGGCAAGCCGAAAGCTATAGGGCAGGAACTCAGGAAGCCTAGGCTGGAAACTCAGGCAAGAGTTGAAGCTATTCTCTCCAGTTAGACTTTTTTCTTCATGCCTTTAACTAATTGAATCAGACCTAGCTAGATTATCTAGGATAACCTTCCTTATAAAGTAAACTGATTGGGGGTCGGGGGAGGGCAGCAGGTGGTGTGGTGGCTAGGGGTGCTGGAATCCCACATGGTTTACTGTGGTTTGAGTCCCAAAACTGGCAGCTTGTTTTCTCACTTTTTTTTTTTTCTCTCTCTCTCTCTCCTCACCCCTCTCTGGTCAAATAAAACAAATAAATAAAGTTAAATGAAATAATTCCTTTAAAAAATAAGTAAATAAAGTGGACTGGTTGTGAACTTTAATCACATCTATCAAATACCTTCATGACATCTAAATTAGTGTTTGATTGAATAACTGAGGACTAAGCCTAGTAAACTGATACATAAAATTGACCATTTCCACATCATAATACATTTAGATTCACTTAGTCTTCATCCCACAGAATGACTTTTGAGATTAAAAAAAAATCTAAAGCATGCCCAGAAGCTGCTGTACGTATGAACGTTAGCTGTGAAATCTTTAGCATCCACTTACTAATGCCAGCCTTGCTCCTCACACATTATCTCATTTAATCTTCATTAGAACCCTATTAATTAAGTTGCCAGCCCTATCTGATGGACGATGGAAAGGAAGAGGCCTGTGGTGCTAGAGGCAGGACTACCGCCTCGGCAGGTCTGCTGGGCTCCAAACCTATGGAGTTTCAAAACCTTAATGATGATGTTGTAGCCTCCCTTGCCCTGATGAGGTCTTTTAAAATATACAGGAGAAAAACTCCAGGGAAGTGTTCAAGCATTTTAAGGTCACAAGATTTGCATTTACCAAGAATAATTTCATTTGCCAAATTCTGTGCATCAAGCATTTTTATATGAGGACAAAGCTCACATATAACATGCAATTTACTCTCTTAAGCATTTTAAAATGTACACATCTCCCTTAGTCTCTAGAGGTTAATCAGCTTAGGTCCTCTCCAAATGCCAGGTGTTCTTTTTTTTTAATTTTTATTTTTATTATCATCATAATCTTCTTTATATTACATTGGATTACATACAACTTTACAGTGTAGTACATTGCTTTTCAAAAGGGTGCCAGGTGTTCTTTAAAGTCTATTGTTTATTATTAAGGTTTTGATGACACCTTCTCTGGGTAATAGCCAAAAAGATCAAATCTGGACTAAGAAGAGATGAGGGCAGTGAGTTTTTCAGGCATGTGCTATAGAAGGACCAGCTTCCCATAGGCTTTATGCCTGCACCGTGGGCATCCAGGATGGAAGCTCTTGGCCAGGTGGCAGAGGCAGGGGACACACCAGGGCCCTAACAACCTCTATAAGGCTCCATAAACATATGATATAGAGTAGCAGTCCCCAGCCTTCTGAACTTCAGGGACATCATAATCTTCTTTATATTACATTGGATTACATACAACTTTACAGTGTAGTACATTGCTTTTCAAAAGGGTGCCAGGTGTTCTTTAAAGTCTATTGTTTATTATTAAGGTTTTGATGACACCTTCTCTGGGTAATAGCCAAAAAGATCAAATCTGGACTAAGAAGAGATGAGGGCAGTGAGTTTTTCAGGCATGTGCTATAGAAGGACCAGCTTCCCATAGGCTTTATGCCTGCACCGTGGGCATCCAGGATGGAAGCTCTCGGCCAGGTGGCAGAGGCAGGGGACACACCAGGGCCCTAACAACCTCTATAAGGCTCCATAAACATATGATATAGAGTAGCAGTCCCCAGCCTTCTGAACTTCAGGGACTGGCCTAGTAGATAACAATCACTCCATGGAATTTGGTGAGGGTGTTGGTCCCAGGATGGTCCAAGTATATTACATCCACCATCCACCCTATTTCCACCACTATGCACCCTATTCCACATTGCAATATACAATGAAATAATCACACATCAATAGGGTTTGCATCCCCATGAAAATCCAATATTGCTGCTTGACAGGAGGTGGAGCCCAGGCCGCAATATCCTTGATGGCAAGTGGCTGGAAATACGGATCACAGAGGAAGCTTCACTCACTTGTCTGCTGCCCATGCTCTACTGTGTGACCTGGCCGACTATCACCAGTCAACAGCTTGGCCCCACAGGACATGGACTGGCACCATTCCATGGCTCAGGGGTTGGGGTCCCTAGGATATAATAATACCAATATCTACCATCTCACACATTTGTCATTACTTTTTTGTGGTGAACATCAAAAACTCTCTTTAGCCCAGTCAGTGGTGGCAGGCTACTTCACCATGCTTTGCAACCTGGGACCACCTGAGGGTCTGATTCCTGGTCCAACCTAACAGCCAGGCACAGTGGGTGTGCCTGTAACCCCAGCTACTCAGGGAGGCTGAGGTAGGAGAATTATCACATTGTAAGATCCTGTCCTAAAAAAGAAAAAAAAGGGGGGGGGAATCCTCTCTTCTAGCTATGTTTAAGTATATATTGAATTGTCACCAATTATAGTTACTCTACTGTGCTAACTTTATATGTCTTTGAACAGAAAGAGACATTTTTTTTTAAAAGTGCTACAATAAATTTTCCTTAAAATAGCCACAAACACAAGGGACAGAGTTTTTGGACAGTAGAAGAGCCTCCTGATACACGTCTGCTCACCTGTAGCTCTGTTATACAGGTCAAAGGGCAATATCAAGGAACCGAAAACATTTTCAAGATGGAATGAGTGATTTCACAATACCAGGAACTGGTCTATTTTACTCCAAGTCACTTACATGACTTACCCCCCACAGATGCTTTGTCCACCATGGGATGCACAGTTACTGCTTAAAGACCCCGGGAAATAACAGACCCAAGTCTAACTCGAACACCCTGGGGCACCTGCAAAAAATCTGCTTTCCAGCCCGAATCTCAGACCTGTCTGAGAAGGGCAGAATGAAATCATTCCCTTCTCTGCTGAAGGAGCTAGCCTGGAGTCAAGGGTGTTACAATGTGAGGCTAATTACTATAGCCTTTTAATATTCTCTTCTCTGGGGCCCTCCTGGGAAGGATAAAATAAAAGCTGCATAATAATAAGTGAAATGAACAGTAGATTGGGAACCTTCCCTAGCTATGTGACCTTGGACAAAGTGATTGACCCAGACTTGCAATCTCATTAACACCAAGGGAAAAGGAGAAAATGGGGAAGCCTCTTTCTTTTCTTTGCCATAGTGTGAAAGATCAGGAAGAAGCCGGGGTGAGTCAGAAAGGACTCACCTGCCGACCCAGGTGGTGGTGCTACCTTGTTGAAGACTCATTGCTTGGCTGTGTAGTCTCGAGTTCTCTGTTATGGAATACCTGACATTTTCTTCACAATTTTTGTTCAGTTGACAGTCTCAGTTGTATTCGCCCTGCAGCTTTTTGTTTAAATTGTGAGCTATGGATATATCATACACTGAGAAAGGCAAGCTTCAATATGTGCCGGCAGTTGTGACAGAGCAGTAACACAAAGCTTAAAGATGCCAAAGCCACATGGGAGGGTCCCAGGTGCCTATCCAGAAGTTTAACCATGTACTCTGGACACGGGCATGCCCATGACCCTGGCTGGCTGGGGCTGGGAGTGGATTACAACGTGAAGACCTTGTTGAAGGTGCCTATCTCTCTCTCTCTCTCTCTCTCTCTCTCTCTTGGATATAAACTTTAAAAAAAATTAAAAAGCTTATATATGGTTTAGCAGTCATACATAATTAATACCACAGTGTATTCACCATTCAGGGACAGAAATAAAATCTTACCATTCATTTCTTACAATCCACATGCCTCATCTTGATCATTTTTTCCTCTTTCCCAGCAGAGCTGATTACTACTCTGCTTTTTGGCTTAACTGTTCTCTCCTATCTTTTCTAGTCATGTGTAAAAGTGCCAGTAAAAATGTACAATGAATATTGGTTTTGATATTTTTATCAGTACATCATACCGTCATGAATTTGTCTATGACTTGTTGTGTTCATTTTTTTGTTTAAGGTCCCTTCATGTTATTGAGGTCAGCTGTGTATAGTTCATTTTCCCTGCTATATTATGTTCCTTCATGTACTGAATTGAATAGACCACAATTTATTTATTCATTCTACCACTCATGGGCATTGGATTGTTCCCAGTTCTGTGCTATTAATAACAATGCACATGTCCATAAAAGTGGCTTCAGGATCGCCCAGTAGCCTAGTGGGTAAAGAAGTGGATTCCTCCACATGGCTAATTGTGGTTCAAATTCTGGCCCCAGGGGCTTGAAAAACATGCTGGTGATGCACTTCTGTGTGCCAACATCCCAACAAGGTGGAGAAATGGAGGACAAGGGATTGCAGTCTGATCACAGCTCATTGGTGGTTGCTTTCACCCTCTCCTTCTCTCTCTCTGGCAAACACATGTGCCCTCTGGTGTACACACGCACACACACACACACACACACACACACACACAAAAGTGGCTTTAGGTAGGAGTGGATTACTGAGTCAGAATACTTGTAGACTTCTAAAAGTCAATGGAAAAATAGAATTAAAGAACAAGTTTATTTTTATGTAAAAAATGTTGAAATTCATGAATAGTTTTGTTTCATAATATACACTTACCATGAACTTGTTAAATATCTCTCCTATATGATGTTTAGCTTTGCTAAGTAATATTATGTCATGTTTTTCAAAATAATTGTACCAATTCATACTCCTACTAGCAATTATTATGAATTTCCATGGCTGTGCACTCTCAACCATACAAATTTTCACCTTTGGTGGTATAAAATACTTCTCATTGTAGTTTTAATTTGTATATCCCTGGTTAATAATGAGATAGAGCATCTTTTCAAATGATTCTAATATGAACCACAGTAGACTACATGGGAGTCCAGCAACATAACCATTACACATACTATTCATATGATTTCTTTTGTCCACTATTATACTAAGCTGTTTATTTTGTTCTTACTGCTGCATGAAATTCTGGATGCGTTTTGTGATTATATGTTGCAAATATCGTCTCTTCATTTGTATCGTCTATTTACACACTATTTCTTTTTCGAATGACAGATCTTCCCTCTTGAACCATTTTTCCCACCTAAAATGCATTGTAGAATTTCTTGTCGTGGGAAACTCCTGGTGATAAACTATGTTCTGCTTATTTATTCACTTTATTTGAAATATCTTTATATTGCTTTTATTTTTAGAAAACTAGTTGGCTAGATGTGGAATTTTGGTTAACAATTTTCCTTGGCACACTGAAGATATTATTCCACTGCTCTTTGGTTTCCATTATTGTGGGTAAGAAGTCATCAATAACACTCATTGCCATTGTTTTGTAGAGGGTCCACTTTCTTCCCCAGCTGATTTTGTGATCATCTCTTTTTCTCCATTCAGTACTTAGTATGAACATACTGAAGTATGATGTATCTAAGTGTGTTTTTCCTTTTATTTAACCCTCCTTTATATTTGTTCTGGAAAATTCTTAGCTGTTATTCACTTAGAATAAAATCTCTTCACCATATCTGACTGAAATGTCTCACTTTGTCTTTTCCTTTTTCCTCCTTCTTTTGTCATATTTTTAGACTTCTTAAATTGAGAGTCATGATAATTTATTTCATTGACTTCATTGTCATTGTTTTTCTCAACAGTATTTAATTTCCCAGTTTCTCTATCCATTGAGGTTTTAATTTCACTGACCATAGTTTTCATTTTTAGATGTTATGTTTGGTTGTTGCTTTTTCAAGTCTACTTATTCCTTATTCAATTTTTAAGCTTCCTGCTTACATCTTTGAACATATTTTGTATAGTCATCTTACTTTTGATGTCCAGTAAATCCAGTATCTGAAGCTCCCACTGGTCTATATGTACCATGTGGGGGCTTTTTCGTTTTCGTTGTTGTTGTTGTTGTTGTTGTTGGGTTTTTTGTTGTTGTTGTTGTTGTTTTTTAGAGAGAAATTTTTGCTTTAGGGTGTGTGCACTCACGAGAGAGAGAGAGAGAGAGGGACAAAAAGTGAGAAATCACCTCCCAGGGGAGATGACCACATTTCAATTCCTTATCTTCTATTCTCCTCTTGGGATTTTGGGCATGCATGTACATGCATCTGGTGTGAATTTCAAGCCACCAGGTCCAGGACTTGAACCACAGTAGACTACATGGAAGTCCAGTGACATAACCATTACACCATCTGCTGGTCCCTGTACTATGTGGTTGTATGGAGTTTTGACTCCTTTTTTTCTCGCTGTTTTTTTCAGTCATAAGACTTTGTTTCCTGGTGAATTTTGTGATTTTTTAACTGTAAGCTGCTCGTTTTTCATTTGACATTTATGTGTGGGAATTCTGAGAGGCCTGGATTGCAGCAGAATTCCTCCAGAATACTTTTGCTATTCAGTTGTCAGTATGAGTAGTATCAAACTATGAACACTTTAAGCTTTCAGAGTTAGATATTTAGGACCACACATGTGATATTAATTTGAACTGCAAATGCAAGAGTCAGTTTGTACCAGGCCGAAGTGATCGTGTTGAAACAGCCTTTTCTTACATCATTGTGTTCACCAAAAACATGTACAGTCCTTTGAGATTCCAGCTTTATTTGAGAACTTCCTATAAGATACTTGCCCTTGGTCAATCTCCGGACTTAAAACTCCTGTATAACATTCTCTATATAATCTCTAAAGCAGAAGTCTAACCTGGCATTTGGCAGAAATTTCCAGGATGAAACAAATTTTTGGTAATGGTTTACCTCTCAGGGTTCTTGATTTCAGTTCATTTGGAGCTCAGAAGATTTCTTACTTCCATATCAGCCTACAGAAGCATTTTTAAAGGCTTTTAAAATATACTTTATCCAGCATTTCAGTTGTTTTGAAAGAGAAAATGTTCTGGCTATCTGCTTTACTGTCTTTCTATAAACAGAAATGATCACGCTGGTTTATTTTTAGCCAAAGCTAATTTCTGGATCACTCTGCACCTGTGAACCTGAACCAATTTGCATGAATGTGCTTTCTTTTTCTAGCTAAAAAGAATTTCCAAAGAGAAAAGTCAATGGACTTCTATTGGAGAAAAACAAATAGCATTCTGGACTACCTGTCCATGTAGCTCCCAGAATGGTGATTCTAATCTACATTTGAAATTATCATGTCAAATGTACTGAAAATAATAACTAATGTTTATCAGGCTTATTATCATGTGCCAAATACTAAGAGTATTATATGTGTTACCTCAATTTTCACAACAGTTCTCAAGGTAGGCTTTATTATTTGCTCTATTTTATAGGTATGGAAACTGAGAATCAAAATGATTAAATAATTTGTCCAAAAAAGTTGGTGGAAATGGGACCTAGCTGGGCTCCAGATTACACACCCTTAGCCTGTTGTCATGTTCTCTTGGTTAAAAGAAAGTCAACCAGTGAAAAATCTAGCTGTCTGAGAAATTTGGTCCATGTTGCATGATTCAAAGAAAATTATTCCTCTAGTATCATGATTCTTAACCTGACAGACAACTCAGAAACAACTAGGAAGTGTATTCAAAATACACATGGCACCTTCCAAGTAGAAATTCTAGTTTAGTTGGTCTTGGGTGGAGCCTCCACTTTTGTCAAGTCTGATAAACCAACTTAGGTAGAACTGGTTCTCTGTGAGTTACCCAGGACTACCACCTTGGTGGACTTGTTCTCTTCCACTTTCATGTTAGAAGAAATGAGCATTGGGAGAGAAAGAGAATTGTTATCTCAGTAATCACATTCAAAAGAATGTCCTTAGACAATTCACCTCCCTAAAACTGAGCCTTGGTTTCTTTCTCCATAAAGTGAGGATTTATTTTAATGTTGATATTTAAGGTCAGGTTTTTAGGTGGTCACTTAATGAGCCCAGTCTCTTTTTGGACTACCACTTTACATTAGCAGGTCAGTGCTTGGAGGAGGACAGCTCCAGCTGAAATTAGGCATGGGGAGTATTTATGGATTTCATATACCCATCGCTCCATATGCTTGGATATTTAGGAATGAGAGTCCCACAGTGTTTATCTCACTGATCCTCAATGGTCTCCAACACAGAAGACCCTCACTGAAAGCTCTATGCTCTCCTTTCTTGCTTAAGTGCTTAAGAAAATCAAAAAGTACAGTTTAACTTAGGAAGACTCACTAAGTGGTGAAGTCCTAAAAAAAGAAGAAGAAGAAAGAAGGAGAAGAAGGAGGAGAAAGAGAAGACAAGGCCTAGATTGAGAATGCCACCCACCTCCACATGTGCAAACACACTCACATGCCCTTCTGCCAAGGCTGCTGAAGCCATCTGGACGGAAAGAAGTTGCTTTTAAAGAATTTGGGTTTGGAGGGGCTGCATATAAAAAAAATTCCAACACAGATGTTTCTTAGTAACACAGCACCTGACTGCTCTGAACCAAGGTGGCAATGCCTTTCCCTCCCTGGCTGGTTCTGGCTCCAGGTCTGCATCACCACCTCAATGGTTCCATTCAGCACTTCTGGATCCTCCCAACTGCACTGATCCCTCCCAAGGGCTGACCAAACAACTCCTCCAGGGCTTGGTCTGATGCCTTCCTTGCACAAACTGAACAAGTTTTGCAGGCCTTTGTGGGTCTGTTCTGCTCAGTCGATGCACCCCTAGCCTTCTGGGCTCAGGTCCAGAAGTCACTCCACATGCAGTGGAAGTGCCAGAAGAATAATATGAATTTCTGGAGGATCCCTGAACAGCTGCCTGCCTTGAGCCATTTGCAACCTCATCCACTTCAGGAATCCCTGAGAGGTGACTTCCCCGAAGGCCCACAGTCAGTTTCAAGGTCACTGACTAAGCATGGCTCTGCCTCCTGGATATCCTGGATTTCCTGCAGCTGCCTCTGTAATACCCAGGTAGGGCCTCATCTAGAGGGCAAGATCTTTATTCCGTTTCCCTCATAGCAGCGGTTTTTACAGCTTTCTTAGGAAGGTCTCTGAGGACTCCCTCGGGAAGCAGTCAAGGGAACGAAGGCCAAGAGGACTTGTTCCTTATCAAGTGAGCTAATCTGCTTAGTTAACTAGCTGACACCCAGTAAGAGCTAGATAGGCCTCAGCACTTGCTGCAGAATACTGGGCGGGGTGGCAGATCACCCAGATGCCAAGTTAAGAACTTTACATAAACTCTTTATGAAATTCTACTGAAGTTCCTGCAGGATAAGCATTGCCATTATCTATGGTTTAGCGAGGTTAAGCAACTTCTCCAAGTTCACACAGACAGTGGCGGAATGGGAATTCAAACATGAATGAGTCTGACTCTAAAACCTAGACTCTTTCAGGATGTCTTATTTTCTCCTAGAAGAAAACAAGTCTGGTTTCTTAAAATGACTGATAAAATAACATTTTCAGAAAGTATTAACAAGACCTATGAAAAATAAAATGTCAGTCATTATAACCAATGTGCTATCGCAGTTAAGCATAAAACCTTGTGGTTCCTGAAAGTCTCAAGAGGGAAACAAAATTAAGTAAAATAGGTGAAATTTGTCTTCTTGGGCTCTTTTCTTCTCGTGGCTTTTCCCCTCACCAGCCCAGCATCCTGCAGTCTGTTCTTGTGAAAAACAAGAAAATAAGCTGTTTGCAATAAACAACTGGGCTGAGTAACTCAGGCAATTATAGACCAGAACAGTATAATGAAGGACAAAGCTTGAGGTTTAGATAGGAAGGGCAGCAAGATCGTCTCCAATGGAGGAGGCATCTCTGCTAGGTGGCAAGAGTATAAAGGAGAATTCCAAACTGGAGCATCTCTGGGACCAGCAGTTGGCGTAATGGCTATGCCGCTGGACTCCCATGTAGTCGACCATGGTTCGAGTCTCAGACTCAGTAGCTTAAACTCACACTAGGTGCGTGTGTGTGTGTGTGTGTGTGTGTGTGTGCCCAAGATCCCAAGAGGAGAATGGAGGAGAAAGGATTGCGGGCGTGGCCATCCCCCCTGGGGGGTGATTTCTTGCTTTCTGCCTCTCTGTCTCTCTCTGTCTTTCTGGCGAGCGCATGCACCCTATAGCAAAAAGCCCTCATAAATAAATAAATAAATAAATAAATAAAAATGAAAACAAAAACAAAAAACTGGAGTATCTCTGAGGACTCTACACACGACATCACTCAGTACCCAGCCTGCTCTGCCATGGCTTTAGCTGCGCAGTCTCTTCACAAGTCAGGGCAAGATCAAGCAGGCTTTTCTAAACATTCTAGAAGAACAGAACTGCTCCCCTGGACCTTACACCCACCTCCTATTCTGAAACCCTTTCTAAGAGATATTTCTCACCATTCTGTGAACTCAGGGCAAAAGGTTACCTCTGCCTTTGCTTTACCTTTGCCTTACCTTTTACCTTCACGGAAGGTAAACAGAACATACTGTGTTCAGGGCAAAGGCAGCTAAATAAGTTCTGTACTCAAAGCAAGGTAGGTCGTCCTGGTTCTCAATTCCTGGAAACTGTGAAGGCACCTCAGGAGTCTAAGAAGTCATTTTCTATAGACTGGAAATGCCTCCTAAGGTTATGAACCAACATTTCACAAATGTACGCAGGCACTACTGAGTTTATTGTGCAAAGTTCTTCTGATTTTAAGGTTAGGGGAAAGGACTTTAGAAACAGTACCATGGAGTTATAAAGGAGGTAGACTCTCATGATATATCTGTCAAGGTTCTCTAGAGAAACAGAACCACGAGGAGGCAGAGTGGATGTTGTTGTCGTGAGTTTGAAGTCTGTAGTGCAGACTGGCAGGCTGGAAACTTAGGTAGGAGTTAATGCTGCAACTTTGAGGCAGAATTTCTTCTTTTCCATAAACCTCCAGTTTTCTCTTAAAGTCTTCCAATGAGATGAGGTCCACCATGTTCTCAAGGGAAATTTTCTTCACTTAATTTCAACTGATTGTAAATGTTAACCATGTTTACAAAATCTTTCACAGCTAATCCTAACTTAGTGCTTGATTAAATAACTGTGTAGTATAACTAGCCAAAGTAACACATAAAACTAACATCCACACATAAGTATTCAGGACAGGGAGCCGTCATGGCCTCATGTAGCAGGAACAAAGGATCATTCTGGATCTACTACCAGTTGAGGAATACTAATCTAAAATTACAAAATCCAAAGTGCTTCAAAATCTGAAACTTTCTGAGCACCAATATGATGCCACAAGTGAAAAATTCCACTCGTGACTTCATTAGATGAGTCGCAGTCACAATGCTGCGATACGAAAATATTGCATAAAATTAGCTTCGGGCTATGTATGTAAGGTGTATGTGACACATAAGTAAGTTTTGTATTTATGCTTGGGTCCCATTCCCAAAATACTTCATTTCATATATCTAAAACTCTACACAGATCCGAATTCTCTAACACTTCTAGTCCCAAGCATCTTGGATAAGGGACACGTGACCTATAACCCAGATATTGATGTGACTCAGTTACCTCCCCTCAGTTTTCTTCTATTCCAAAATTATACACTCATTTAGCATATACAGTTTAGACTCCTAAGAGACAAAATTATCTTGATTTAGGCAACTTTTCACACTACATTATTAAGGCCTATGTAGGGATTGGTTGTCCTTGAGTCATGTGACCACCCCATGGACAAATCAGTGGTTGTTTCTGTGAAAAGTGTACCTAAGAGCTACATCTCAGAGCAGGTGGGTATGGGCTAAGCAGTTTCAGCTAGAAGAGAGCTTTGAACACAGCAGGCCCCATGACAGCTGTTCTGCTCCCTGATTGTACACCTGCAACATACTCTTCTTTCTTCACAACTCCAACACAGTATATCCTAATCGCCACACATGAATATGCAAACAACTCACGTGCTCCCAACAAGGAGACAACCACAGACACATACTGTGGATTCTGCATGCAGCGGCCACATCATGTGGCCCACTGGAAAGTTGGTTATCAGCATCAAACTTACAGTCTTCTGATGATGCACACTGCCCCAGTGTTCTTTCTGCAACCCTCTTAAATGGTTATTCCCCACCATTCTGTGATTCGGCGAATAGTGAGTAGCAACATCACCAATACATTGATCAATATCGTGGAAGGTAAATGGAACATTCATGAGCTACAATAGCATCATTTTATTTTTGGAAAGAGATTTTTGCTACAGGGTGTGTGCACTCACGAGAGAGAGACAGAGACAAAAAGTGAGCAATCACCCCCCAGTGGGGATGGCCACACCACAATCTCTTCTCCATTCTCCTCTCAGCATTTTGGGCACACAGGCACACGTAGACACCTGGCATGAGTTTTAAGCCATTGAGTCTGGGGCTCAAACCACGGTCAACTATGTGGGAGTCCAGTGACATAACCATTATGCCATCTGCTGGTACTTCTGTTTGATTATTTTTTTAATATGTAGGTGGGGACCAGCAGGTGACATGGTGGTTAAGGCACTAGACTTCCATATGGCCAACTGCAATTGGAATCCTGAACTTGGTAGCTTGAAAATCACACTGGGTTCGTGTATGCAAGCACAAAATCTCAAGAGAAGAATAGAGAAGAAGGGAATGCAGTGTTGCCATCCCCCTGGGGGGTGATTTCTCACTGTCACTCTCACTGTCTCTGTTTCTCTGTTGAACACACATACCCTATGACAAAAATGTGTAAAAAAAAAAAAAGTGGGTGAATGGGGGTATAATGACTCGATTTTCTGATACTATAGAGGTAGAGGAAAATACACCTGAAAAATAGGTGGGGACCATGCTTTCATTTCTGCAGCTGGTCCTAAGGCTGTAGCTACCATTCATAAATCCCTCCCTTATGTATTCCAAGTTCCCTTTTTTTTTCCCCCAATGAAGTAACTCCAAGTTCTGCTATCAAGAAATCTTTCACTGCAAATAATAGAAAAATAAAGAAGTGATTAGATCCAACTACAAATCATAGAAAAGCTAACAGTTGCTTAAATAAGAAGAAATTTGCCTTTTTTGTCATATGGCAAGAAGTAGAAAGCAATTCTTGGTGCTGGCTTAGCAGCATTATCAGGTCTCTGGGTCATATCTCCATTTTGCTCTCAGTCTTTGCCTCAGGATTTCAAATTGGTCACTCTGGGTACCCTGGCCATGCTTGAGGCAGGAAGACTGGAGAAGGATTGGTACCACCTGCCTCCAGACGTTTTATCAGTCAAAACTTTCCTAGAGGATTCTAGCAGCCTTCCTCTCCCATCTTCTTGTCAGAACTGGCTCACACCACCATTCCTGGTGGCATTTGAGAAATGTGAAATCAAATAGCTAGTGAAGTAGCTGTGTACACACCTATATGCACACTTATAATCCCACTTATTGGGAGACTAAGACAGAAAGATCACAAATTTGAGGCCAGCCTAGGTAATATAGAGAGACCCTGTCACTAAAAAATTAAAAATTGGGGGGATCAGCAGTTGGTGTAATGGCTAGGTCGCTGAACTCTGATGTAGTTGACTGCTGTTGGAGTTCAGACCTGGTGGCTTAAACTCTCACCGGGCATGTGTACATGCATGCATGCCCTAGATCCCAAGAGGAGAATGGAGGAGAAGAGATTGCAGTGTGGCCATCCCACCTAGGGGGTGATTTCTCACTTTCTTTCTCTCTGTCTCTCTCTGTCTTTCTGGTGAGCGCACATGCCCTATAGCAAAAAGCTCTCCAAATAAATAAATAAAAATTTTAAATCAATGATCTATGCCTTCATATTAATAAACTAGAAGAAAATAAACCCAAAGCAAACAGAGTAAGGAAAATTAATTTGGGTACTAAGATCAATGACATAGACAACCATAAAGCAATACAGAAAGTAAATGGAGCCAAAACTGATTCTTCAAAAAGATTAATACAATTGTCAAAATATTGATCTAGCAAAGAGAGAGAAGAATGTTATACTGGCTTAAATGAAACATAATTCTTTTTTTTTTTTTTTTCACGAGCCAATTTTTATTATCTCTTCATTTCTTGCATTTGAAGTACTCTTCAATGACATCCTTGGCCTGAGATTCCTTGCCATAGTCCTTAACTACTACACAGCTGCAACCAACCACTTTACGGGGTTTTCCCTCTCTGTCAATTTTACAGAGACCTACCCATTCTCCTAGTTTCTTATTGTCATCAACCTTAATCAGGTTGATTTGGTGCTCGGCACAAAGGGCCTCCACCAACTTGACATACATAGGTTCATCACAGTTGGATGCAAGCACACACAGGTGGGCTTGGCGCTTGTCTAAGGCTTTGGCGGCTTCGCGAATTCCACGTGCTAGGCCATCGTGGATGAGGGCGGTCTTCAGCACCTCTTGTAAAGCAGTATTAACGTCCATTACACCTCCAGCAGCAATGCCTTCCTCGGCCAGTGCGGGGGTCAC
>NW_006159521.1:8206338-8241948 GCF_000334495.1 Tupaia belangeri chinensis | reverse complement strand
TGAACCATAATTCTTTAACTGGGTCGTGGCCAATTAAAATGAGCAAGAAAAAGGTAGAGAAATGGCTGGGAAGAAGGTGTATCTGCCAATATGGTATAATCACACATTTCTACTAATTTCTATAAAAACGCTACACCATATTTTACAATAGTAACTTCTCTTGATAATCAGTATCAAAATTCTGTGCCGACACCCCCTAGTCCCAGTGTTTATTGAATTGCCAATGGTGGGCCTAGTTCTGTGGAAGTTTTACGATGTCCCTTAGTAGAAATCTCTCTCCACTGGGTAAGGAAACTTCCAGAACACCAGAATACAGCTATACAACATCCCATAGTTGTAAGCATGAGGTGTACTCTCAACTCTTCCCAAAGATTCCTGAGTCTTTTCCTCTGATTATGGGACATGGAACCACATTTAAAAAAAAAAAAAAAGTCAAATTATTAATGAATTAACAGTTGCTTTTTCTCACATCTTTTCTCAACAAATCATTACCAAAATAAGAGTGTCTGAAATGATTCTGACTTTCAGATGGGTCCCTCACACTTGAGAGAATTTCAGGCTTCTCTGGTGCACTGAGAAGATCTCTATGGGTGAGGAGCCTTTTGTTCTAAGTCTGATTCCACAGGTGGCTAAAGGGCCATGCCACTATGGAGAAGCCATGTCTCCTTCCAGGACCCGATAAGGTGAGCAATTTAGACTAATCACTAAGGCTTTCTCCTAACTCAACATTTTCCTTTAAGTAACCTTAAAACCTTATGATCCTCAAAAGCATAGAAACGATATCCAGCATCTTCTCTGACTATGATGAAATCAAACTTGATACTGATTTCAGGAAAAATCTTCAAAAATATACAAACACATGGAAACTAAACAACCTACTTCTCAATGACTTCTAAACTATCAAAGAAAATAATTTTGAAATAAAAGAGTTATGGAAACAAGTGATAATAAGTTTCCATAATCTATGATACACCACAAAAGCAGTCACAAGAGGGAAATTCATAGCAATTAGTGTGCATAAGAAAAACATGGAAAAGTGGCAAATAGACAACCTCACATCATGTCTCAGGGAATTAAAAAAAAATTCCAGGAGGAAAAAAAAATAAATATTTGAACAGAAATAAATGAAATAGGAAATAACCTATACAGAAAATAAATGAAAGCAAAAGCTAGTTCTTTGAAAAGATTAACAAGATGAACACACCATTAGTAAGACTGATAAAGAATAAGAAAGAAAGAAACCAGATAAATCAAATACATAATGAAACAGGCAATATTACAACAGACACAATAGAAATACAAAACATCATTAGAGGATACTATGTGTAACTATATGGCAACAAACAAGAGAACAAGGCAGTGATGGACAAATTTCTGGATACATATAATCTACCAAGATTAAATCAGAGGACATAGAAAGCCTGAATAGACACATAATAAGCCACGAGATTGAATCAGTAATAAATAACCTCCTGACAAAGAAAAGCCTAAGTCCTGGTGGCTTCATTTCTGAATTCTACAAAACTTTTAAAAGAGTATTAATCCCCATCCTACCCAAATTATTTCTAAAGATCCAAAAAGAAGGAAACCTCCCTAATTCATTTTATGAAGCCCCTATCACCCTCATTCCTATAACAGATAATGACATGACAAAAAGGAAAACTACAGACCAATATCTTTGATGAATATAGATGCAAAAATTGTCAACAAGATACTTGTAAACTGTATCCAACAACATATAAAGAAGGTTATTCATTGTGACCAGGTAGGCTTTATTCCAGGGATGCAAGGGTGGTTCAACATATGGAAGATCATAAACATAATACACTATATTAACAAGAAAAAAAACATAAAAACCATATGATCATTTCAATCGATGCAGAGAAAGCATTAGACAAAATACAATATCCCTTCATGATTAAGACTCAGCAAAATTAGCACAGGAGGGTCATTTCTCAACACAATACAAGCTATATATGAAAAACCTATAGCTAACACTGTATGAATGGGGAAGAGATGAAACTTTTCCACTAAACACTGGTACAAGACAAAGCTTCCCACTTTCTCCATTCCTTTTCAATATAGTGCTGGAAGTCCTAGCCAATGCAATCAGAAAAAGAAAATGAAATAAAAGTCATTCCAATAGGGAAAGTGTTTGCAGATGACATGATTGTATACATAAAAGACCCAAAGGTATCCTTGAAAAAACGTCTTGAAGTAATAAATGAATAAAGTAGCAGAACATAAAATCACAGTCCATACATCTATAACATTTCTATATATGAACAACAAGCTGACCGAGGTAAAACTGAAGAAATGAATCCCTTTTATCATAGTCACAAAGTGTATAAGATACCTAGGGATTAAACCTAACCAAAGAAGTCAAAGACCTTTATAAGGAAAACTATAAAAATCTCAAGAAGGGGAACCAGCAGTTAGCATAATGGCTATGCCGCTGGACTCCCATGTAGTCGACCGCGGTTCGCATCCCGGACCCAGTGGCTTAAAACTCACGCCGGGCGCGTGTGCGTGCGTGCCCAAGATCCCAAGAGAAGAATGGAGGAGAAGGGATTGTGGCATGACCATCCCCCCTGGGGGGTGATTTCTCGCTTTCTGTCTCTATGTCTCTCTCTGTCTGTCTGGCAAGCGCATGCGCCCTATAGCGAAAATCTCTCCAAAAAAAAATAAATCTCAAGAAGGATATTGAAAAAAAAAAAAAAACACAGAAAAGTAGAAGGACATCCCATGTTCCTGGATTGGAAAAGTCAATATAATCAGAATGGCAATGCTACACAAATTAATTAATATATTTAATGCAATTCCAATAAAATTACCAGAGATATTTTTCACAGACCTAGAAAAGACAATCTTAGAATTTGTCTAGAATCATAAAAGACCCCATATTGCCAAAGCAATCCTGTTCAAGAAGAGTGGAGTGGGCTACATCTCACTACCTGACCCCAAAATTACTATAAACCAGTGATAATCAAAATAGCATGGTATTGGCACAAAAACAGATAGGTGGACCAATAGAACAGAGACCTCAGAAATAACCCCCAAAACATACAGCCAACTGATTTTTGACAAAGGATGCCAGTCAATGCATTGGGAAAAGAAAAACCTTTTTATCAAATGGTGCTGAAAAAATTGGAGAAAGATAAAATTAGATCCCCATTTTTTCATCATTAACAAAAATCAACTCAAAATGGATCAAAGATATAAACTTAAGACCTGAAATGGTAAAACTACTGGTAGAAATCACTAAGGAAATACTGGGAGACATTGGGGTAGGCAAAGACTTCTTTTTTTGTTTGTTTGTTTGTTTTAGACTTTTTTGCTATAGGGTGCACTTGCCAAAAAGAGAGAGACAGAAAGCGAGAAATCACCCCCCAGGTGGGATGACCATGCCACAATCCCTTCTCCATTCTCCTCTCGGGATCTTGGGCATGCACTCACACAGGCCTGGCGTGAGTTTAAGCCCCCGGGTCTGGGACTCGAACTACTTTCGACTACATGGGAGTCCAGCAACATAGCCATTGTGCCATCTGCTGGTCCTGGCAAAGACTTCTTAAATAAGACCCCCAAAGCATAGGCAATAATCTCAAAAATAGATAAGTGGAATTACATCACATTAGGAGTTTCTGCACAGCAAAAGACACAGTAATTAGTGTGAATCAACAACCCTCAGAATAGAAGAATATTTTGTAAACTATAAATCAGATAAGGGACTGATAACCAGAATATATAGGGAACTCAAGTGGTTTACTCCCCAAAACTATTACCAACCCAACTAAAACATGGGAAAATGAGCTGAACAAAAACTTTCTAAGGAAGACATATGAACAACCAAAAAGCATATGAAAAAATGGTCAACATCCCTCATAATAAGGGAGATGTAGATTAAACCACAATGAGATACCACCTAACCCCAGTCAGAATGGCAAAATTAAAAAAGCAAAAACTGCTAAGTGTTGATGGGACTTTGGTGAAAGTGGAACTCTCCTACAATGTGAAGAATATAAATCAATCCAGCCACTTTGGAGAACAATATGGAGGTTCCTCAAAGATCTAAAAATAGAACTACCATATGATCCAGCAATTCCACTCCTGGCTATCTACCTAAAGGATATAAGAGTGCTTAGTTAGAAAGAAAAGTTCTTGCACATCTATGTTTATTGTGGCATTGTTCATGATTGCTAAGACGGAACCACCCAAATGTCCACAAGCAGGTGAATGGATTGAAAAAGTGTGGCACATATACTTTATGGAATAATACTTAGTCATAATAAAAAACAAGATTCTGACATTTGATAGAAAGTGGACAAATATTGAAGATTTATTGCTGAGTGAAGCAAACCAGACTATGAAAGAGCGACATTGTATGTCTCCATTTAAAATATACTGACTCTCCACACTCTATAGCAGAAACTGAAAGACTGGAGGAAGCATGAAAAATGGTTAGGAACACTGAAGACAGTGGGAAGAGGCAGGGAGAAGGAGAAGAGTATGAGGGTGGGAATTTAGGAGAAAAATGGAGAGGCAAACTATTTGTAGGCTGCAGAGTTGGATCGATTATTGTCTGTTGCTGGTAACATGTATGACATCCTGGATTGGATTGAAGTGTGTTCATGTTGGGTAAATTCACTTTACAAGCTAAGTGATGTATACTGATTGAATGTATAAAATCAATTAAAATTTTTAAAAAGATACAGAATGGTAAAATGCAAAAGTCTTATTGAGTAAACTCATACAACAAAAAGGAAACAGTTGATAAAGTTGATACACCTAACGTCTGTTCAAATGGTGAAGATTAAAATTACAAAAAATGGTAGGTGTTAGAGGGGGTGGTAGTGAAAGGGGAACTCTCCTACACTGCTGGTGGGAATGTAATTTGGTCCAGTCACTACAGAAAACAACATGAGGTTCCTACAAATACAACTACCATATGATCCAGTAATTCCACCCCTGGGAGTCTATCCAAAGGACAGGAGAATTCTCAGTTGGGAAAGTACCTGCACATCAATGTTTATTGAGGCATTATTCATAATTGCTATGACATGGAACCAACCCAAATATCCAGGAACAGGTGAATATGTTGAAAAAGTGTGGCATATATACTCTGTGGAATACTATTCAGCCATAAAAAAGCAAGACTCTGGCATTTGACAGAAAGTGGTCAAATGTGGAAGATTTATTGCTGAGTGAACCAAGTCAGGATATGAAAGCAAGATATTGTATATCTCCACTTAGTATATACCAACTGCCCACACTCTATAGTAGAGATCGAAAGATTGGAGGACATAGGAGCAATGAAAATAGTTATGGACACTGGAGGCAGTGTGGAAGGAGGGTGGGAGAGGGGAAGAGTATAAGAAAGGAAATCAGGGAGAAAAATAGAGAGGCAAGACATTTGTGGGACATAGAAATGGTTTTATTACCTGTTGATGATAACATGTATAGTATACTTTACTGGTCTGGTCATAGGTGTTATTTTATGTTGGGTAAATTTTCTTTACATGCCAAATGATGTATAGTGATCAAATGTTTAAAATAATAATAATAAAATGGAAATAAAGAAAAAGAAACCTATGATCCTAATACTTTCTGGGTTGGACCTTCTTGTTCATCTTGGTTTACCTCCATTTCACATCCTAGAGATGGAAGTCTTCTGATTTCCCCTGGATGTACAGTGCTTTCACACTAGATTAATTATCTAAAAGTTGCCGTGATATACAGACTGCCAGTGATCATTGATCATGCTTTATTATTCACAACCTCCATTTTCAAAAATAAGGAAAGAAGGAAAATAGGAAAGTGGTAGAGGTGGGAGGGGTGAGGAAGGAGGAAGCAGCTTAGTTCAAAGAATCTTAAATCTCCCCAAAGAAAACGGCAAATTGAAACCGTCTGGATATTATTGGAGTCTTTCACCTTCTAGGCTGATTGATAATGCATCAAAAGTATCTCAAGGTTCTAACAGAATTCATTAATGCCAAAGTTCATTTATTCACACATGGTGCAAAAATGATGGTGTACCATGGTATAGTAAATGATCATTTAAAAAATAAATCTCAAGGCTGTTTGAAGATTTTCTTGAAAATGAATTGTTTGGCTTTCCTTGACTCTCTTTGTGTCCATAGTGATTACATGGCAGGCTACAAAGAACACTGAGCTGAGAATTAGTTATAAAAAGTCACTGGCTGCACTAATTGTAGTTTCTTACCAAGTCCTTTTATATACCTTAGCTTTAGAATAGAAATGATGATAATTAACATTCAGCACTTGGGTGAGAATAAAATCGCAGGAGGGGGCCAGGTGTGGAACAGTGGTAACATAACTGGAACCACATGGGAAAGGTTCTGGGTTCATGTCGTAAGACCTCCCTGAGCATGCCAGATACACAGCATAACCATCAGCGGGGCTGGCTGAGACTAGGGTTGGATCGTGGCATGAAGACTGTGTTGGGAATCTCTCTCTTTTTCCTTCTCATGGAAGAAACAAAGATATAAACCTATAAAAAAGAATTGCACCAGAAGCAACATGGCAATATATATCAAAGTGTTTATAAAGCATAAAACTAAAAGTGCCTCACTTAATATGGAAATGATAAAAAAAGAATTAATTGTAAAATGCATGATTTATAATTCTGTTTGAAGTTCAAGAGATCTACATCTGAGGTTTTTTTAAGATACACTCGCCAACATCTATAACAGATGAATGTATATAGATATATTACACACACATGACTATTTTCCATTAGTAGGATTTTAGAAAGCTTCTTCATTTATTAAAAAAAGAAGTTATTTGTATTATCTTAATTCTGTTCATTATTTTGCCACCATATACCTATGCCAAAACTTATTAAATTGTAAATTTAGAATATGTGCAGTCCATTATATATCAATTATATCTTAATGAAGCTGTAAAAAATGCTAATTCTAAAAGTTTATTTAATACTGAGTATATTTCCTGGTTGATTCCCTCTTCTGGCTCTCTGCTCCTGCATGTTCCTTCCTTCCTGGAAATGTTCTGAGGGAATATAGTCAGTACAGCTGCCTAGAGGTGAATGCTTCCAGTTGGAGGTAAGCCCTCCAGCCAAGACTCACTCCCCCTCTGGGCAGCCATGAGGGAGGAAATGAAGTCCAAGACTGTAGAAGCAATTGCCATCCCAGGCGGGTGTCCAGTAGCGGGCTGGCAGGCAACGGCAGAGCTAGCTATAGGCCATTTCTGGATTCCAACTGCTCAGCCTGTCTTTCTCTGGAAATTCAGCACTCCAGAAAAATAACCAAATAAGACCAGAGAGGAAAAGGAAGGGTAGGCAGCAGAGGTCAGAGATCAGAAATCATAGTCAGCAGAAACAACAGGGAGAAGGTGACTGCCTGGAAACAACTGCCCCCACCCCCAGCGTCCTTCCAGCTACCTGATGTTTGGCTGTAGAAAACACTCAGGGAAGGCCCAACATGGGAACAGATGTTACAGAGAGCCATTTTCATCCAACACTAAGATTTATAAATGGATAGAACATTTTAGGCCCAACACTAGAATAGAAGAGAGAAGAAATTTGCAAAATGTCAGTAAGTTGAGACAGGAATGCTAAAGAGAAGGCAACTCTGCCCAAATTGAGTCTTTTCCCACCAGCAGGAGTCCATGATCTATTCCTTTGCTCTAAGGCTTTGCCTTTTATAAAAAGCAAATTCCTCTAGAAATGTGACACTTGGATAATATTTTTATCGTCACATAGGTTTGATGAAGGTGAGAAAGCTCTTGCAGTGGTTCCCGGGATTTTCTGCCCAGTGAAATCACCTGATTTTATTTTAAAATCCTGGAACCTGGATCTCACCCCCAAAGATTCTGATTTAACGAGTTTAGGCTGCAGTGTTGGACGTAGGGATTTAATATACACATTTCCCTCATGATTCAACTGTGTAGCCACACACAGACACACACACACACACACACACACACACACCCCTTTCTAAAGCAGTGTCACCATACCTGGTTGACCGTCAGAATCCCTGGGGAGAGCAGTCAATATACAGAGGTGTGGACCTGCCTCAGACCTCGGGTAGTTCATCATACAGCCATACACTAGCCCTGGCACTAAGGCCTCCCAAAAAGTACCTACATCCATGCTGTTCACCATCCCGCACCCACAGGCTAAGGCCTCAAGTCATGCTTCCCACAGGTGTATGTGGACTACCTGAGGGTCTTCTGATGAATATGGATTAGGTCTATGGTTACTCTGCATTGCAAACTAGCTTCCATCTAATGCCAGAGCTGCTGCTCTGTGGACCACATTCGAGGAGGAGGGACCTAGAGAAATGGTTTTCTACCTTGGCTACACATGGTCTGTACTCATGGCTGGGAAATTCTGATTCAATTGCTCTAGGGTACACCGAGCCCTGTGTTTAAAAGTGTCCAGGTGACTGTAAAGTCAAAGGCTATCATTTATTTATATATATATATATATGTGTGTGTGTGTGTGTGTGTGTGTGTGTGTGTGTGTATATATATATATATGAGAGAAATTTTTGCTATAGGGCACATGCACTCACCAGAGAGACAGAGACAGAAAGTGAGAAATCACCCTCCAGAGAGATCTGCTTTAGGATTATGGCAAAATATTGATACCTTAAATTTATGGTGGGAATAAACATGTTCAAAGGAAAGTGTCTATAATTTCTCAGTGCAGACTGCTGTAGCAAGTGGATCTTGAGGAAGACTTGTGTTCTGAGGATGGTGGAAATGTAAAAGTTGGTGGTGAAAAGGGAACTCTTTCTATATTACAAAGAACATGGCACTCATTGGGAAAATAGGTTCAGGCACAGTGCGGCATTAAGATAAAAGGCAGCTGCTGTGAAGGGTGGGACATGGGTAACAGGGAGAAATAATGAAGGAGTTGAAGGAAGGTTTTCTTTCTTTTTCTTTTTTTTTTTTTTTTTGGAGAGGCTTTTGCTATAGGGCACATGCGCTCGCAGAAAGACAGAGAGAGACAGAGAGACAGAAAGTGAGAAATCACCCCCCCCCCCAGGGATGGCCACACCGCAATCCCTTCTCTTCCATTCTCTCGGGATCTTGGGCACGCACACACAAGTGCCTGGCGTGAGTTTAAGCCTCCAGGTCTGGGACTCGAACTGCGGTCAACTACATGGGAGTCCAGTGATATAATCGTCACACTAACTGCTGGCCCCTGAAGGAAGGTTTTCTGTGTGTAGGGTTGTATAATTTTGTTCCTCAGTGTCCTCAAGAAACCTTCAACAAAGACCAAGTCCAAACAATACTTTGGACACAGATGTACAGTGGGCTTTGTTTGCTGCCTGAGTCACCTCACCTAATGGGGTCCCATAACAGCCCTATATAAACAGTACTGTTACCCAGGTTAGAAGGTGGTGTTGTGAAGGCACTGGACTCCCACATGACTACAGTTTGAGTTCTGGACCTGGGGACTTGAAACTCACTCCACGCATGTGTGCAAATATGCCCAAAATCCTGAGGAGAATGGAGAAGGGATTGTGGTGTGAACATCCCCCCTGGGGAGGGTGATTTCTCTCTTTCTGTCTTTCTATTTCTTTCCATCTCTGCAAGCACATGAGCCCTATAGCAAAAAATCTCTCAAAAAGAAAAGAAAGTACAGATGAGGAAACTGAAGCTTAGAGAAGGTGGAAAATTTGCACCAAGTCATACACCTAGAATGACACAGCCAGAGCTGAAAGTTGAGTTATGGTTGTGAATCAAAACTCAAGCTTGGGGCCGGCAAGTGGCATGGTGGTTAAAGGCGCTGGACTCCCACATGGCCAACCACGGTTCAAGTCTCGGACCTGGTAGCTTGCTTTCTCACTTCTTCTCTCTCTCTCTCTGTGTCTCTCTGATCAAACTGGAAAATAATACTGATAATAATAATAAATAAAGTTAAATAAAATAATTCTTAAAAAAAAAAAAAAAAAAAACTCAGGCTTGGCCTGCCTGACGGGAGCTTGAGGCTAGGCTTGGTTCACAGAAGAGAAAAGGCTTCAAGAAAGAGAAAATCTAAGGCCTCCTGCTAACTGCAGGATATCTGCTACTTAGACCACACTTCAGGACTCTACCTCAACCCAGAAAAGTGGGGAGAGCAATTAGGTGCAAAGTTTAGGTGCTTTTTCCACTAGGAATTTCTGCAGAGCTGGAGTCATGGGCCATCCATGCCTCAGGACTCAAATAATAGTGAAATACAAAGGAGCTGGCCTTTGTAGGCAGTCCCCTATACTGGCAGTAAACACAGTTTCTAGAACTGTGTGGAATATAGCATTCATTCAGCAAAACATTCATTTAGCATCAGCTGTGTGCCCAGCATTGAAGCTTCAATGTCGAACATGTCTAGCGCTTGAACAAGAGTGCTCCACCTAACCAGGAAACTCTCCAGACTCCTGTGCCCAGTCTGCATAAGAGCAGTGGTGCCTCTACGTGTTGTTCCAGCCACCTGCACATCTTGAACAGCACTCATTTCACCAGTGAAAAAATATTTCTGACATTCCTCATCCTCCAAGCTTTCTAGACCCTAAATAAGTGAGTGTCCACAAGATCAGAATGACTGCTCAATGTCTGGGAGGACATTTTTCTCATAGTTCCTTTAGGAATGCATGCAGCAATTTAACCCACAAATCAACAGCAATCTCACTACAAAAGAAGAGGATGGAAGGTGATTTCAAGTGCTCTTCACTGTAAGTTCACATACCATGCCAAAGAACAATTCAGCAAAACAATTCCACAGAGGCTCATTTACAAGACCAGGATCAAAGCGCTGGCTTCATGGAAGGAGATGTTAAAATAGTAATTCCCAAATCTGGGGGCGGGTGAAGTGTTGAGACTCCCTTTGAGAATCTGAAAAACATCTGCAAACTGTTTTTCTCGGAGGAAAGGGGCATTTTGGCACCCCCCAAAAAATACTCTCTAGGTTCCAATCCCTGGATCTCCTGTAGCCAGTGACAGACTTTCAGGGTTTGCTGAGTCCAAGTTGAGAACCTCTAGCCTAGAAGAATAAATGGGAAGCACATCCTTCAGGTTCCCCTTCATAAATGTTTTCTTTCAACTGGGCTTTGGAAAAGAGCAAGGCAGGCCCGAGTTAGAGGTTCTGTTCTTGACCAGAAGTGGAAGCAGCTCCTACTTCACAGTGACATCACGAACACAGGGCACTCACGGTGACTTTCCAGGCTCAGCTAACTCCTGCTGTTGGAATCCCTCCCTCCCAGTGTACCTCACTTCAGCTGGTCTTGACAAGGAATCGTTTTCAGTAACCCACACTGAGATATAAATGACAAATAGCCTTGGTCCTTCCCAGGGATATTTCCATTTCAAAAACTGGCTGACTGTTTAGCCCAATAGTGATATTTCAGAATGACGAGGTTCAGGATATGTTACCTCAGAATATGGCATTAAATATTTTAAGATGAAGGGATCTTAAAAGCAGGAGTTGAATGTTACCTTCCAGAACTTCAATGGACACATCGGAACACAACAAAAGATAGATAAAATACATGAGACTGAACTGGTGAAATAGAATTTTATGACTTCTGAATAAAACATTACTGATTTTCTTCTATGCTTTGTTTTCCAGATTTAAGGATGTTTGTCTTCTCTTCAGCTGCCAATATACCACTATTTGAACAGAATCCTAACCTGTTTCCCAGCTTTAAGTCTTAAGCAAAATACTCTTAACATTTTTTAACTTTGATTTATTTTATTAAAGGTAAAACTGCCTTTCTTGAAATTAAAAATATATTTAAAAATACCTATTTAATGACCACAGTAAGCTATATAGCCTCAGCCAGGTGCTACTTTATAGTATATTTATTCTATTCACAGTTTCATGTCTAAAGTCGGACTTGTGTTCACAGATATGTATATATCAGCTGAACTTGCTATTGAAAGTAGTTAGATTAATTAAGATATTTTGTGAATCAATAAAATGTGTGTGGGGGGAGAGGAATGGAAAGCAACTGTAGATACCAGAGACAGTGTGGGAGGGTGGGAAATTGCAGAGGGTGAGAAATGGGGGGGGGAACAAGAAATGGAAAATTATTTGTTGATGATAACATGTATGATTAAGCCATTATATAGTGTATCCTGGATGGGAAATCACATTTCGTATGCTGTGATATTGTTCAGTGAAGGAATGTACAATAAGTAAGTACATTTAATTAAAAACAATTAAAACCAGCATGTGCAGAAAGGACTTTTTGCTCTTCCCTAGAAGCAGGTTGTATGACTCTCAGATGAGGGTTGCCCTCCTTATGCCTACAGGGAGAGAGCAGCCTCCCTGAAGAAGACACATGAGCATAAGGAGGGATCTAAGCACACAGGCTTCACAACATTTCCCAGTTTATTACACTCACCAGATAACTCCCATCCTACCAGGCTATTCCACTTTTCATCAACTTAACATTAAAACACTCAGGCTTGACCACTTATCAGGTCTTCACATCTTTATGAAGACTCTCATGTCCTGTAGAGTTTGTATACATGAATTTGGATGCTTTTCTGTTGTTAATCTGTGCTTTGTTACAGGGGCCCAGCCAACAAACCCAAGAGAGGTATCAATAGAAGGAAAAGATATTTCACCTTCCTACAAGAACAAAAGACAAAGGCAAATAAGGAAGTCCACAGAGAAAACAGAAGGGAAATAATTAGTGAGCACCAACAACATGTAAGACACTGCACATACTCATTTGATTTCCCCAAAAGGGCAGTGAGGTAGGTATTGTTATCTACTTTTCACTGAGAAGGAAGCCCGTGTCCCAAAGACAAAATAAATCACGGAGCAGCGTTCTCAACTTGTGTGCACAGTGGAATCACCCAAGAGCTTCAGTGATACTGAGTCCACCCAAGATACCAGCTTTTGCATTTCTAAATGTTCCTTCAGGATTCTTCTGTGTAGACAATTTGGGAACTACTACACAAAGGTGGCTGGTGAAGATGTTCATTGCACCAGTTCTTTCTTGGTCTCTGGGCTGATGTTCCACTGGGACATACCCATTTGGTTGTATAAATATGACCTAGTTCTTAGTAACTGGTGCACAGCTGCTGCTTCAAACCCCTTTCCTCCCTGTTAACTCCCCTTCCTTGTTCTGTATCCCCAACTCCTCCTCTAAGACCACTCGACCCAACAACTGAAGAAGGCTCTGACTGGCCTTGCCTGTGTTAGAGAAGTTGTTGAATACTTGAAGATCATCTCTGGCAGCCTCAAGGCTCATGTTTTTTTCATAATACCTTAGTACACATAGAGTCAGAAAAAAGAAAAATTCTGGACAAACAGCTTTCTGAGTATAAATTACACAAAGCTGAAGACCCGATACCCTTCTTGTCTACCACACTGATACTAACTGGCAATGCCAACAGCAGACTAGGACTTTTGCTCAGTTTTTGCTAGAAACAGCTCAGGACTATGAGGTCAAATGTGTTTTGTTTCCAAATATACCAACTCTATAATTAGGTGGACTGTGAATTGTCCAGAGAACAAAAATCACTAAGGGGAAAAAAATCACTAAGGGGGAGCAAAAGAAAAAAAGACTCAGGAAATGATCTCATGCTTCCCATCCAACTCCATCTTCTTGTAATACAAAGAGCTGGCCCATTTTTGAAAAATAACCTGAGGTTTGAGCAAGAAATTTCTGTCCCTTTTGAGGCAAAGAGCAGAGGATTGCAACTTTCTTCATTATGCAGAGTAACCTATGTTAAATAGGATAATGAACCAATATGAAAGGGGGATCTGAAAGCATCTGGCCTCTATGTATCTGGTCAGAGAGAGGAAATAAAGAAACCGGAAACATGCTTCACTATTGCTTCAACCTCTTTCATAATTAATTGCAGAAGCATATACATTATAAAGATGTTTATCTTACCCAAGGCACCTCATCTCTCTGTGCATCCCCGCTTAATTGTTTGCAGAAAGTGGGCCCTTCTTTGTTCATTTAACAAACATCAGCTGAGAAGCTACAACTTGCCAGGAACTCTGCTAGAAGTTACACGAATAAGATCTGACATTAGTTCTTGAGAGCTTATAGCTCAGGAGGTAGACATGCAAACAAATAATTATAATGCACTCTGGGAAAAGCTAAATCAGACCTCATGCAAGGCACTTGGGACTTCAGAACAAAGAGTAATTTGTTTGGCTTCCAGGTTAGGAAGACATCATGGGGAGGCAATATCTGAAATAACTCTACAGACAGGTCGCAAGTGACCCCTATGGTTTATTTCAGCTCTCTCTTCAGATTCTGCAAAGGAAAGGAGAGTACAGTGGAGACACACACTGAGAGGTGTACTGGATAGAGTCTAAATATTCCTTAAAAGCTGGGAGCCTCTCCTTATGCATCACTGAGAGCCCAAGAGAGTGGCCTGTCAAAATCTGCAGGATCTTGAAAGTCATCAGACTAAAGTATGAGTTGGAGGTCATGTCATGACAGTAAAGAATTAGCCCTCGGGGCTGGCTAGTGGTGCAACACTAAAGCAACACTTCGAGATGCTGGACCCATGTAAAAGTCCCCGTCCCAGGTTTGAATTCTGAGGCCTCTCTGTTAACACTGGATGTGTGTGGGTGTGCCTGTGATCCTGGCTGACTGGGGCTGGCAATGGATTATGGCATGAAGACCCTGTTGGAGGTAACTGCCTCTCTCTCATTCTCTCTCGTGGAAGAAATTTTAAAGTTAAAAAAAATAGAAATTAAAAAAATAATTTGTCTTCAGTGAAAAAAAATGATGGATCCCTTCACTACAAATCATACATTTCCCAGAAGCTTCTGGTTCCTTGAAATGTCACTTGAGGAGTCCAGCTGCACCAATGAACTCTTTCAAAGAGCACAGTTCTGATTATATGCGCTTTGAGCTTAGTATTACACATTGAAGATTTGGTCAAGTTGCATTTCTTCACCTCCTCTTCTGCTACTTCTTTTCATGAGCTAGCTTGGAGTGATATATTTTTTTTTAAAACCCTTTAAGGGACCAGCAATTGGTGTAATGGCTATGTAGCTGGACTTCCATGTAGTTGACCGTGGTTTGAGTGCTGGACCCAGTGGCTTAAATTCATGCCAGGTGCATGTGTGTGCGTGCCCAAGCTCCTGAGAGGAGAATGGAGGAGAAGGGATTGCAGCGTGGCCATCTCCCCTGGGGGGTGATTTGTCACTTTCTGTCTCTCTGTCTCTCTCTGTCTTTCTGGTGAATGCACACTCCCTATACCAAAAACCTCTTCAAAAAAAAAAAAAAAAAGAAAAGAAAAGAAAAAGAAAACCCTTTAAAAACAAAGACTTTGGAAAATAACCTGCCAATCCTCTGGGAGTAAAAGTGGAGTTACTGAATACTTTCCCCAAAAGACCACCCCCTTTTCAAAATCTGGAAGCTAAAGGGAGGGCAGCGCATGGGAGGGAGGAAGGCAATCCAAAAGAAAACCTGAAGCAGTCTTTGGTAGGAGGAGAAAGAAACAAATTCATCAATCCTAACTTCTCTCCTCCCCACCCAACCATCCCTGCAGGTAGGGGCTTCTCTATAAGTTCGGTTGGTGAGTTGGTCTATCTTTTAATCACCCAGAACCTGGCGCAAGAAATCAGAATACACAGATGCCAGGGGTTGAGCCTTCCTGTTCCCAACCTTTGTCACCCCGTAAGATCTCAAAGAAACTTAAACTCTGTGATAGATATGAATGATTTTATGGTTAGTTTTAACCATGACCAAAGCTCTGGGGGCAGTGCTAAGTGTGGAAGTAGCCGGTAGTTCGGAACCTGGCACTGGGTGCACAAGGGCCTCAGTGAATTCTGTATCTGAACATAAACACTGTTACAGATAAACACAGGTCTGAGACAAGGAGAGTCCACTAAAGAGCAAGGTGTGTGGGACATTCCTCTCTGACCAGCTCCTTGAGACAACCCTCCTTCTCTGGGGTCATCGCAAACAGGCTTCAAGGAATCCCACAATGTGACAGAGGTGCATTTGCTACATCACATGGAGGGCAGTGAGTCTGAGAGAAGATAAATGGCTGACCGAAGTGCTTCTCATGATAAAACACTCAACAGATATCAGGGCAGCTGGGATCTTGCCCGAGCTTTGGCACTCCCAGGGCGCAATGGGCTGTCGCTCTACTACTGAGAGAAAACAATGGTTTGCCTCTTGACCTCAGTTTCCTCACCTATAAAGTCAGGGAAATGGGTGACATTGCCTCTGAGTGTCCTCCTTGGGCTTTCCTAGGACCTCGGTGAGGATCCCTCAAGGAGCCTCCTGTAGCCCTCACTTGAGGCTGTCACAGGAACCTGGAGTAATGAAGGTGGCTTCCCAGGAACTCAGCCCCAGAGAAGGTAACGAGTGCTTTGGATGGGAGAAAAGAGCCTTCCTGTTCCCAAAGCAGTGTCCCTAATGTGAATTAATAAATTAGCAGGCTGGTTTACAACCTTCATCATTCACCTGAGCCCTGCCAGTTTGGGGGTCACAGACAAGGCTGAGAAACTATCCCTAAGGTAATGCCACCCCGGCCCCCTGCAGACTCCCCATCCAGTTCACTTCCTCCTCTCTGCTACCTGCATGCACTCATCAGCACTTGCTGAGGCTTTTCCAGCCCAGCAGCTGGTCATCTAGTTGGGGACAAAGATTTCAGGGGTTGAACTATGCCTCCCCCTCCACATCCATATGCTGACCTCCAACCCCAGTGCCTCAGACTGTGACCTTATTTAGAAATAGGATTGTGGCAGATGTAAGTAGTTAAGATGAAGTAATCCCGTACAACTGGTGTCTTTGTAAAGGGGGCAGTTTGAATGCAGATACATCAGGGAGATGCACGTGAAGAGACACAGATCAAGGATGACCCTCCATAAGCCAAGGAGAGAGGGCCAGAGCCACCCTCGGAAGTAAGCAATCCGCAGACACCCAGGCCCTGGAACTAGGAGACAATATGGTGCTTCAGGTTAAGCCGCCGTGTCTGAGGTACTTGTTTTAGCAGCCCTGGGAAGCTGATAAAGATGGGTACCGGAAACTGCCAAGGACAAGGCAAGGCCAGGCTTAAAGATTTGACTAGTGGAGAAACAAACACATTTTAGACTCAGAAAGCTTGTTAGTTGCTTAGACAATTAAAGGGAGGATAGCCAGCTCCTCTGGCCATGGTACAGGGTGACATCAAAGTAAAAGAGAACCAGAGGCCTGACACACAAACAATGGGACACCAGCTGCCGACACACCAATGTCCTCAGAAGCTAAGCAGCTTTGTAAGTTTGCAGCAGCAACACAGAGCCAAGGCCGAAAGCCTCGAACCTCAGAAGAGATGAGCGGCCATCCCAAGACAGCCCCTTATAAAGGGAAGCCAGAGAGGATGTCCTGTAGCCGCTCCTGACCAGAGTCCCAGCTCTGAGAGGACCCCAGGAGTTCTGCAAGACACAGCTCCAATGTGGGTCAAACCTGTGACTGAGTGCAGGCTCTCCGGGACTGACAGCAGAACCATTCTTCCACAGTAAAGTCAGAAGGAGAGGACAACCATGTGCTGAAAGGAAAAGCTCAGACGCTGAACTGCTCAGCAGCTCAGCCAAGGAGGTCAAAGGCACGAGGGGCCAAGGACTGGAAGGACACAGCTTCCTGCGGATGGACACGGATCAAAGGGGTGATCATGAAAACATTTTTGGAGTAGGGCAGATGCAAAATGCAGAACATTAAAATAAATGTAAAACTCAGGGACATAATGCTGAGCAAAAGAAACCAGACACAGAAGAGTGCATACTCTACGAGTTCATTGCTGAGGTTCTGGAACAGGCAAAGTCATCTGAAGAGTTAAAATTAAAACAGAGGTTGCCTCTTGCAAGGAGAGGAGTGATTGCAAAGAGCCACAAAGGAACTTTCTGGGGAGGCAGGGATATTCTATATTATGATAGAAAGAAGAAATGCCTGGGTATATTCATTTGTCATATTTGTATGATTAAGATTTGTACATTTGAGTATAAAAATTTTACCTTAAAATATGCAAAGAAGATAATAACTGGCATATAAAAATCACACCAAAAACAACCCAACACTTTTTTCATTATTATTTTCATTATTTAATTTCAAAAAGTTGACCTTTTTATTTTCTCACAAAGTACATCAGTTGAGATCATAACACACGTCTAATGGCATTCCCTTTTTTAATTTTTATGTTTATATGAAAAATATTTTTTCATATCATTAAGCGTCCTAGTATCATTTTTAAGGAACTGCCTGGGACCCCATTTGGGGGTATACTATAATGTATATACCATTTCCACAGTATTGGCCATTTAGGTTGCTGTGACAATAATAAATAACACTGTGATTAACATCTGTGCCCATACATCTTTGTCTACATTTCTGATTATTTCTCTAAAAGATTCCTGGAAAAGGAATCACTGGGTAACAGCATGAATATTTTAAGGCCCTTTAATGTCTATTGCCAAATTGTTTTCCTGAATGCACTCTCTCCCTCAGCAGGGAGGATGCTACTCTTTTCCCCCCACACTCACCATTCTTCACAGTATGGGAGTCTTATTCTTGCATGTTGCAGTAGAGGAAAATGGTATTTCATTGTTGAGATTTGCATTTCCATGATTCCTAGTATAGCCAAACATATCTAAATGTTCTAAGCCATTTTTCCCTTATCTGTGGTCTCTTCATGTCCCTTACACACTTTCCTATATTGATGCCTTAGTGTTTTTCTTATCAAAGTAGAAACTCTTTAAAGACTATTAACTCCTTCTCTCCCTCATTTGTGATACTTATTCCTAGTTGACTTTTAGTTTTGTGGGCTTTTTAACTTACATTTACACCCATTGAGTCAAAATTGTTTCCTTTGCTTTCTCTGTCAATACTCCCAAGCCTAGGAGCTCTGGGTGGGGTATTCTGGATGGGACCTACCATACGTGATATGATCTGCAGAGAAAGGATGAGGTCAAGAAGGAGAGGCCCGTGAGAACAGGAGGAGCAGGGAGGAGACATGGCTAGGTGTTCGAGGAGGGAGTCAAATAGGCAAAGTTCTTCCAGTAGGCCCAAAACAGGCACTGTATGATGGGTGGGCAGGCACATGGGTTCTGGAGCCGAGCTGTATATATTCATTGCACAGTCAATGGTCATTTGGAATGTGCCTAGTCTCAACTGAGATGTGCTATGGGTACAAAACACACCCAGATTTGAGAGACTTGGCATGGTGGTGGAGGAGCTGGATTCCCACATGTCCGACAGTGGTTAGAGTCCCGAACATGGTGGCTTTCTCTCTCTCTCTCTCTCTCTTTCTTTCCTTCTCTCTCGTGAATGCATGTGCCCTATAGAAAATTTAAAATAATAATAAATAAAATCATTCTATAAAAAAAAAGAAAGACTTGGCATGGAACAAAATAATACAGAATAACTTTATATTAATTAAATGTTGAAATATGACATTTTAGCTACCTTAAGTTAAACAGGATATATTATTAAAATTAATTTCACCAGGTTCCCTTTCTTTTATAAAGAAAGAAATTAAGTTCTTGGCTACCCAAGAATTTAAAATTACATGTGTAGCTCACGTTGTGTTTCTATTGGGAAGCTCTGGAATACTCCAAGACCAGTCTTTGAGGGTGGGTTCTGCTGTTCATCAGCTGAGGGAGGTAGCTGTGGAGTATCTCTCTCTCTTTCTTTCCTTCTCTCTCGTGAATGCATGTGCCCTATAGAAAATTTAAAATAATAATAAATAAAATCATTCTATAAAAAAAAAGAAAGACTTGGCATGGAACAAAATAATACAGAATAACTTTATATTAATTAAATGTTGAAATATGACATTTTAGCTACCTTAAGTTAAACAGGATATATTATTAAAATTAATTTCACCAGGTTCCCTTTCTTTTATAAAGAAAGAAATTAAGTTCTTGGCTACCCAAGAATTTAAAATTACATGTGTAGCTCACGTTGTGTTTCTATTGGGAAGCTCTGGAATACTCCAAGACCAGTCTTTGAGGGTGGGTTCTGCTGTTCATCAGCTGAGGGAGGTAGCTGTGGAGTATCTACACTGTGACAGACACTGTGGGGAACTCTGACCTGTGTTTCTTCTTGAGATAACTTGCAAGAGCCTGTGAGTCAGGTCTCATGATCCCTATTGGAGAGACGAGGGCACTAAAACTGAGACTTAAATAATGTGAACAAAACCCCATTCCCAGTGTGTGCCACGACCAGGACTTCTGGATTTGGCCTCACACAGTTTCTAGCTCGTGATGGGAAAGTCATTTAATCTCTCTGAGCCTCAGTTTCCTCATCTTTAAAAGGTGGGTGTCAGGCCAGCTGGTGGCCTGATAGTTAAGGTGCTAGCTCCCACATGGCTGACCATATGGTTCAAGTCCTGGACCCAGCAGCTTAAAAAGCATGCTGGTAATGTGTGTGTGTGTGTGTGTGTGTGTGTGTGTGTGTGTGTGCACGCGCGCACGCCCCAAATCCTGAAAAGATGGAGAGATGGAGGAGAAAGGATTGTGGCATGACCATTATCCATGGGGGTGGGGTGTTTTCTCACTTTCCTTCTCTGTTTCTGTCTCTCTGGCAAGCACACATGCTCTCTAGCAAATTTTTTAAAGTAATTATAATAAATAGTTACATTACAGGGCCATTATATAAGGATCAAGTGAGGTTCTATATCATAAGAAGTATATATATATAATATTATTTATGTATTTTATATTTGCAGGGATATAAATACATATCTCCTCTCAACATAAGGATCAAATAAGGATACATAACGAGGAAGTCACTTACCAAAATGTTATTATTACTGTCTAATGTATAATAGTGAGATATTACATCCATCATGTGTAATAGTGAGCTGCCAGTTGTTCCTAAGAAAAATAGCATCACGGTGAGACTGATGTTCAAAGAACCATCTGACATCTGTGCATGAGCTGATTTCTAAATTAGAGATACATAAGACAGACAGACCTAGGGGCTGGGAGGAAGGGGATGGGGAGAAAAACAAACGTTTAATAGACACAGCCATAAAAAGTTGTCTGTTGATAATGTATACGGTAATATCTTTGACTTGACTAATATACACTGTGTTCATGCTGGAAAAATATGTTGTATACTGTAAAGATGTACAGTGAGTAAATGCAAATTTTAAAAATTAAAAAAAACAAAAAGCAAATTTAAAAAAGCATGTAACCACTATTAGCTTTGGTTATATTTCCAGTACACTGCTAGCTCTTAAAAATAAAGCAAGAGACAGGAATATAAAAAAAAAAAAAAAAAAAAATCTGCAAGTTATATTTGATCTTAAGAACAGTAATTAAAATAAATCCTCCAGTGTACTAAGGACTACTTACTAAAAACAATTAATTAATTAAATGGGGCCAGCTGGTGGCATGGTGGTTAGGGCACTGGACTGCCACATGACTGACTGCAGTTTGAGACCCAAACCTGGCAGCTTGCTTTCTCACTTTCCCTCTCTCTCTCTCTCTCTCTCTCTCTCTCTCGTGAGCACACATGCCCTATAGCAAATTTTTAAAAATATAATAATAATTAATAAAGTTAAATAATTCTTTAAGAAAAGAGAGAGAGACCTTGTAGTAATCAGCAGTGGTCATATTTGAGGTAATGAAACCCTGGACCTAGATAATGAAAATGAACAGGGATAGAGAGATAGATGTTTTAGGACAGAATGAAGAGCAATTGACTAGTTATTTGGAAGGAACTAGTTTGGAGCCAGAGGTTTCAAATTTGGCTGGCAGAAGTTAGATGGACCATAGATGAAGGCAGGGAAATCACAAAAAGAAAAGACTTTCTTGGGATCAGCAGATGGCATAATGGTTATATCACTGGACTCCCATGTAGTTGATTACAGTTCAAGCCCCAGACCTGGTGACTTAAAATTCACACTGGGTGCATGCGCATGCATGCCCAAAATCCCTAGCAGAAAATAGAGGAGGGATTGTGGCATTGCCACTCCCTCTGGGAGGGGGGTGATTTTTTGCTTTCTGTCTCTTTGTTTCTCTCAGTTTCTCCAGCGAATGCACACACCCTATAGCAAAAATCTTTTTACAAAAAAAAAAAAAAAAGAAAAAAAAAAAGGGAAAAGGGAAGAAGGGAAGAAGGAAGAAGCAGCAGCAGCAGGAGAAGGAGAAGCAGAAGAAGCAGAAGCAGAAGAAGAAAAGGATTTTTTTAAAAATTTTTCTTGGGGAGCACATGCATTCATCCAGGAGAGA
The DNA here is from genome assembly GCF_000334495.1 of Tupaia belangeri chinensis. Taxonomy (NCBI): domain Eukaryota; kingdom Metazoa; phylum Chordata; class Mammalia; order Scandentia; family Tupaiidae; genus Tupaia; species Tupaia belangeri. The sequence goes on along the minus strand of NW_006159521.1, from coordinate 8,219,783 downwards.
GGAGAAAGCATCTCCCAGCAGGGTATGGTCACACTCCAAACCCTTCACCATTTCTCCATTTTGTTGGGATTTTGAGCACACACATATATGCACCCAACATGTTTCTCAAACTGCCAAGTCAGGATTGGAACCACACTGTGGGCCATGTAGACTCTGGCTCCCTTAATCACCAAGACGCAGGGCTGGCCCAGGCAATAATTTTTAAAATGTTAACAAATAATGTTGTGAGCAGCTAAGAAGAGTCTCACTGTTGTATCTCAAAACAGTTGGAAGCAGCTGACATGGTATCAAGCCTTACAAAGAAAAAGTACCTCTTCACCAAATTTGCTGCTAAAAACCAGCACTCAAAAGAGTCAAAAAATGCTATGCTAGGAGAAATATATTAATTTATATCTTGCTTTTTTTCCCAGATAAAATTCAGCTTGACTTACAAAAATATGTAAGCTATATCATGAGAACATAAATCAAAAGTAGGCAAGAATGAGGCAAAGGCAATTTGAGGATGGGAGCATAAACAGAGCCAGAAATGAGGCCTATACAAAAAAGCAAGCAAGAAGTCCCACACCTTTGCTAACATTCGGCTCTAAAACTTCTAGTGCTCAAGACTGAAAAGATATGAAAGAACTTGGTAAGTCAGAGAAAGACTGTGGGAGGGAGAAGGGATGGGTGTTGAAGGAGTCAGAGAGTAAAGAAAAGGGACAGCATCTCTTGCTAGACTTTCACTTAATCTGAATCACTGTCAGATGAGGGTGCTATGGTATTGTGGACTCAGCATATGGGAAGCAAAAAATTTACACTTCTAAATAGTGATGTATTAAGTTGGCTAAAGAGAAGTGCTAAGAATGACAACATCTGACATTTTCCCAAGTCTGGAAGACAAATTACAGTGAGACATGCATTTGCGCAAATGGCACAAAGCGTTTTAGGCACCAAGGTGCTATGACTACCAGGGTGGGAAAGGTCACTGTGGCCTCTGCATGTGGTCACAAGTTGACTGGGAGCTATCAATTCAAACACAGATCATACCATGGAACTAGGCTCCCTCTCTGCTCTGAAAAAAAGCATGACTTGGATTTTCAGGTGCAAGTAATGGTACAATAGAGGATTTAGATCAACCTCCCAACAAAGATAATTTAATGAAAGATAACAGAATCATCCTTAGTGTGTGGACAACACAATCGTCTACATAGAAAATGGGCAGTGGCAAGGGCCAGAAGGTAATGTTGGTTAAGGGCACTGGACTCCCACATGATCAATTACAGTTCAAGTCCCAGACCTGGCAGCTTTCTCTCTCTCTCTCTCTCTCTCTCTGTGTGGGTGTGTGTGTGTGTGTGTGTGTGTGTGTCCCTCTCTGGTCAAATTTTAAAATAAATAAATAAAGTAAAAATAAAATAATTCTTTAAAAAATAAAGGAAATCAACAGTGACATCTAGAAATGCTACTAGACCTAACTAGTGAGTTTAGAAGTTTGCAGGATACAAGAATCAATATACAAAACCCAACTATATGTCTATAAACTAGCCATCAAGAGAAATTCTATTTTAAAAATATCAGCACCATTTATAATAGCATCAAAAATCTGAAAAGTGATGCAAAAGGCCTATACACTAAAAGCTATAAAATTTATAGCCAAAATCTATTAATGAAATTTAAAAAGACAAATAAATTGGAACAGAATAGAGCTAGATGAGCTCACATGCATATGGACAACTAAATATAAAAAAAAAGACTCAAAGACAACACAGTGAAGAAATAACAGGATTTTAACAAATGACACTGAAAAAATGCATGTCTATACAAAGACAAATAAAATTTGAGTCCATATTTCACATCATATACAAAAATTAAATCAAAATGGATCATAAGCTAAATGTAAAACCCAAAATAATAAAAAATATAGACGAGAATGGGAGGAAATCATCACTTGATGCTAGAGGGATGATTTCTTATGTATAATGCCAAAACTGCTGCAAATAAAAAGAACCAATAAATTAGACTTTGTCGAAATTTAAGACTTCTTCGCTTCTCCTTCTGTTATAAGAATGAAAAGAGAATTCAAAACTGGAAACAAACATTACAATTTTACAAAGTATAAATATACTAAAGAACTTATGTCCAGAATATTTAAAAAAAAAAAAAAACTCTCAAAAACTCAGCAATAAGAAAGCAAACAACCCAATTTCTAAAATGGGCAAAAGAGCTAAATAGATGCTTTACCAAAAAAAAAAAAAATATGGATCAAAATTAAGCACATGAAAAGATGCTTAATATCATTAGTCATCAGGAAAATACAAATTAAGGCCACAATGAGATAGCATTACACACCTTTTAGGATGGTGAAAATTAAAAAGACTGGTTACACCCACGGTTGGCAAGAATATATGGGAACTAGAGCTCTTACACATTCTTCATGGGATGTTAAATGGTACAACCAGCTTGGAAAACAGGCCATTTCTTTAGAAGTTTAAGATACACCTACCATATAGTCCGGCTATAGATATTTATTTAAGACAAAAGGAGATACATACTCATATGGACTCGCACAGGACTATCCATAGGAAGTTTACTTGAAGTAGCCAAAAAGTAGAATTTTAAATGTTCATAATAAACAAATGTTGTACATCAATACAATGCAACACTACCAAGCAATAAAAATAACGACATGGACAAATTTCAGAATCAGTGTGCTGAGTTAAATAAGCTGTAATTCCATTTACATAAGGCTCTAGAAACGCATGCTGCTCTATAACAACAGAAACTAGATCAGTTGTTGTTAGAGGACAGAGGGTCTAGAATAGGCAGATGGGAGGGATTATAAAAGAAACTTTGGAGTGATGAATCTATTCAATATCTTCATGGTTTCAGGGGTGTATACGTATGTCAAAACTTAAGTTGTAGGGACCAGCAGTTAGCATAATGGCTATGTCACTGGACTCCCACGTAGTCGACCGCGGTTTGCGTCCTGGACCCAGTGGCTTAAAACTCACACCGGGCGCATGTGCGTGCGTGCCCAAGATCCCCAAGAGGGGAACAGAGGAGAAGGGATTGCTGTGTGGCCATCCCCCCTGGGGGGGGGGTGATTTCTCGCTTTCTATCTCTCTGTTTTCTCTCTGTCTGTCTGGCGAGCGCACACGCCCTATAGCAAAAACCTCTCAAAAAAAAAAAAACTTAAGTTGTGGACTTTAAATATAACTTTAAATGTATCAAATGACATTTATACCTCAATAGACCTTTTTTATATAATTAAGGTATTAAAAGAAAAGGGAGAAGAGAAAAAAGAACAGAAAGGAAAGGAAAAGAGAAGAGAAGAGAGAGAGAAGAAAGAGAAGCAAAGAGAAAAGAAAGAAATGAAAAGAAGGGAAAAAGTTTAAAAAATTATCTTCAAAGTGAGGACAACACTTGCATTTCTGTAGGGAGAAAACACCACCTTGGTCCCAGGCCCTTCCTAAGTGTGCAGACTTAAGTTTTTAAGAACCTTGGACAGGGATGGTCCCATGACCTATTGTTAAAGGCGATGGATCCCACATGGCCTACCACATGTTTTGAATCCTGGTCCTGGCAACTTAAGAAACATACCAGGCATGTATCTGTCCATGCTCAAAATCCTGACAGGATGGAAAAATGGAGAAGGGATTGCAACAAGACCATTACCCATTGGGGTTATTTTCTCCTTCTCCCTTTCTTTCTGTCTTTCTCTGGCAGGCACACATGCCTCCTGGTAAATTTGAAAACAAATAAACAAAAAAGGACAAGTTAGGCTAAACTCATGAATGTTAAGGTTAGGTCTATGGCTTTCTACAAATCTCTTTCTAAAATTTTCCCAAACAGATGGATTTATTCCAGTCCCCAGAATAGAGCACTCTTGGGCAAAGAAAGAAAGTCAGCATTCTCTGCCTCACATAACTGTAACCTGTGGGTTTATTTCAAAGAATCTGTATTAAGGAAGAGTCTATGCAGTTGCTGCAAATAGCTCCTTCTTGCATTTTCATTCTTCCATTCATTTGATGCATATTTGTTGAGTGTCCATTTCCTGTGAGACCTTATAATAGGCCAAACAGGGACACAGGCATAAGCAAGACAGGCACAGTCAGGGCTACATTATGACCGTTTTTGTGGATCCCTAAAGTTATGACCATAGGCACTGTGTCTACCATGACACTGTGTAAACTGGTCCTAGACATAGTACCTGCCCTCACAGAGTCTGCTGTCTCACAGAAGAGGCAATCTTTGAGCAGATTCACTAATTAATTTCAGTTATTCTAGACAAAGGGAAATGCAAACATAATAGTAAAGGAGCTCAGTGTCTTAGAGGAACTAAAAGGCCAGTGGTTGACATCTAGTAATAATCAAAAGTATGTTCCATGAAACTAGAGATGCAAGCTAAAGTTGAATTATGCAGGATTTTGGTCTTTTATCTCAAGACTAGTAAAGTCATTGAAGTACATCAAAGGACATAATCATCTAAGTGAAAAAGCAAACCATAGAATAGGAGACATTATTTACAAATCATTTATCTAATAAGGGATTAATATCCTGAATATATATATATGTATATGTGTGTATATATATATATGTATATGTATATATATATATAAACTCTTACAACAGCAACAATTTAAAAATAGGGCAAAGGATTTTGGTAGACATATCTCCAAAGATACGCAAATGGCCAATAAGTAAATGACAAGATGCCTAACCTCACTAATCACTAAGGAATGCAAATTAAAAGCAAAATGAGACACCATTTTACACCTATGAGGATGGCTACTATCATACCAACAACAACAAAAATAACAAATGTTGGCAAGAATGTAGAGGAATTGGAAATCCTGTGCACTGCCGTTAGGAATGTAAAATGATGTAATTGCTATGGAAAAACAGTATGATAGTTTCTCAAAAGATTAAAAGTAGACTTACCATAAAATCCAGGGATTTCACTTCTGGGTGTAAATCCAAAAGAATTTAAAGTAATATCTCAAAGGGATATTTGCACACCCATGTTTATAATAGCCAAAAGGTGAAAGTAACTGAAGCGTTCATGATAGATGAATGGATAAACAAAATGTGTTAAATATAATGGAATATAAGGTAGTTTTTAAAAAGAATAAAATTTAAAAAAAAAAAAAGACAATTCTGAAACTTACTACAATGTGGATAAACCTTGAAGACATTATTGTAATTGAAATAAGATGGTCATAAAAGGACAAATACCACATGATTCTACCCTAATGAGGTACTTAAAGTAGTCAAATTCAAGGGACAGAAAGTGAAAAGCAGTTGTTGGGACCAGCAGTTGGCGTAATGGCTATGTCGCTGTTCCCACATAGTTGACCGCAGTTTGAGTCCTGGACCCAGTGGCTTAAACTCACAATGGGCGCATGTGTGTGCATGCCCAAGATACCGAGAGGAGAACGGAGGAGAAAGGATTGCAGTGTGGCCATCCCCCCTGGGGGATGATTTCTTGCTTTCTGTCTCTCTGTCTCTCTCTGTCTTTCTGGCAAGTGCATGTGCCCTATAGCAAAAACAAACAAACAAACAAAACACAACAACAAAACAACCTCTCAAAAAAAGGAAAGAAAAGCAGTTGCCAGGAGCTGGAGGGAGCAAGGGAATAGCATGTTGTTGTTTAATGAGTAAAGAGTTCCGGTTTTGTAAGATAAGATGGTCCCAAGATAGTTTGGACAATGATGTGAATATACTTAACACTATAAACTATATACTTAAAAATGGTTTAGATGGCAAATTTTATCACATGAGAATAAGTTAAGTTTTTTTTTAGGATTGTTCTGACTTTTGTGGATAGAATGAATGGGATCATGCAAGAGTGAACCTACTGAAGTCTTCTGGGAGTTTGTTATGGAGGTCAAGGTGGGAGATGAGGTCAAGGTGGAAGATGAGCGTAAGCGACATTAAAAGGCAGAAGAGATGGAGAGAAATGGGTGGATTGGAACAATATGTAGGAGTTCAAATCCATAGAACCAGAGTGGAAGTTGAGGGAAGGAAAGCTAGCAATAGTAAATCACTGATTTTGACATGAACCTCTGAGTAGCTACTGGTGCCATTTCCTGAGCAGGGACTTCTCAAGAAGTCATTTAGGTGGTTGAGCAAGGAATGGAATGAAATTCCATCTGGGACATACTGAGTTTGCAGCCCTACAAGTTCTAAGTAGGAAAGTTGAGTTGGCAGTTGATAATGGAGAGCTAGACTAGTAAGAGTCTTCCTAGAGAAGGAGATACATCTAAGTAGAATAGTTCCATATCCACAGAAGATACATTCCAAGGCCCCTACAGACACCTAAAACTACAGATGATAGCAAACTCTGTATATACTACGTTTTGTTATTTTTAAATCTGATCACTGAGATGGCTATTAAGTGACTAAAAGGTGGGTAGTGTTTTTTTTTTCTTTTATATTTTTTCATTTTTTTCATTTCATTTTCTTGCATACATTCAGTCACATTATTATTTGTCTTACAAAATGGATATTTCAACAGGTGAACATTTCTCCCTAGTACTGTTGATAAAACTACAAAATATCTTCAACAGATAATACCACACCTCTTTATGAGTTCACTTGTGTCTCCTGAGCAGGATGAAGCAGGACTTGAGATTTCATCATGCTACACAGTATGCTGCACAATTTAAAGCATGTATTATTTGTTTCTGGAATTATCCATTTAATATTCTCAGATCTCAGTTGACTGTCAGTAACTGAAACCTCAGAAAGTGAAAATGAGACACTCATTCCAGCGAAGAGCCTTACTTGTCCGCAGGCCACCTGTAGCTGTAGGGCAGAACTGCTGGAACTCATGACTCATCCCCTCCCCCACTCGCCTTTGAACTCTTAGGTTTGTTGCTTAGAACTTTGAGACAAGCTTGCGCCCCTTCCCGCCTCATCCGGACACCTATTCCAACAAAGAGCCTTGCTAGAAAGCAGGCCATCTGTCACTGGAGGACTGAACACTGGGACCTATGGCTCACTCCCTCCCCCACTCACATTAGAACTCTCATGACTTTGGTGTTGCTGAGCACCACCGCATCTCTTCTTTGTTACTGAGTTGAAGGTCAGCAGCTCAGTTTTAGGCATACCTGTTCTCTAAAAACAGGAAGACACTGGGTCACCCAGGACCAGTGACAACAGTAAAAGGTGCTGGAGAGCAACAGGGAGGCAGAGCAGAAGAGATATCACCAATTTCCTATTCCTGCACACCTCTGAGTGCTCAGAGATACCTTGAATACTTTAGGAAGGAACATATAGATCACCAGATAACTAGAAAAAAATCACAGAGGCATGAGAAATATGAGCAACTATCAAAATGTCTTCCCCCAAGGGAAAACATCAATTCCTCATCACCCATAGACTACAAAATGGAACTCATGGAAATGTCAGATAAACAATTCAGAACATGTGTAGTGACCAAACTAAATGAGATGTAAGATAAAAAAGACAATGGCTCCAAGAGATGAGGAAGTCCTTTCATGATTTGAAAAAAGAAATAAGACACCATAAAATAGAATCAAACGGAGTAGTTAGAGATAAAAAATGTGATACAGGAAACTAAAACATCCCTCAAAACTATTAGAAGTAAATTTAATCATGCAGAAGATTAAATATCAAATGTAGAAGACAAAACCTCTGACCTAGAAAAAAATTATCAAAAAGACTGAGAAAACAACCAAGAAAAATAAGGATAATATACAAAAAATGCTAGATACCATCAAGCACCCAAACATCCAGATAATTGGCATCCCAGAAGAGGAAGAAATAATAAGGGATTTGATAATTTATTCCATAAAATCCTGGAAGAAAACTTTCCAAACCTAGAAAGGCATTAAAATCTCTAGACCCAAGAAATACACAGGGCCCCAAATATAATCGACCCAAGAAGATCCTCTTCAAGGCACATCATAGCCAAATTGGTCAAAATGACAACAAAGACAAGATACTAAATATTGCAAGAGGGAAACATCAAGTTACTTACAAAGGTTATCCCATCAGGCTAACACCTGACTGCTCATCAAAAATAATGCAGGCAAGGAAAGAATGGGAAATATAGTCCAAGTGTTAAATGAAAAGCAATTTCAGTCATGAATACTATACCCAGCAAGATTATCCTTCATATCACACAAAAAAAGATCAAAACATTGTCTTATAAATAAAACCTAAAAGAAATTACCAACTCCAGACCAACTCTTCAAGAAGTTCTGAAGAGAGTGCTAAACCAGGAAACTAAAAAGTCAGACAGGTGGATATAAGAGAACAAAAAACAACCAAGAAAATGGCTCACTTTATGATAGGAACATGCCCAGAAATATTGGTAACATTGAGTGGTAATGGATTAAATTCTCCAGTCAAGAGACACAGACTGGCCAAATCGATAAAAGAAACCCAGAAACCCTCTATCTATTGCCTAAAAGAAAAGCACCTTGTGGATAAAGACATATATAGACTAAAAATGAAGGGCTGGAAAAAGATATTCCATGTAAACAGAAATCAAAAAAGGGCTGGGGTTGTAATACTGATATCAGATAAATTAGGCTTTAAGACAAAAACTGTAAGAAGAGACAAAGAAGGGCATTATGTAGTAGTAAAAGGGCTAATTCATCAAGAAGACAACATTTATGATTATCTATGCACCAAACACAAGAGCACCTAAATACATGAAGGAAAACCTGCTGGAGCTAAAAGAAGAGATAGGTTGCAACACTATAATTGTTGGGGATCTCAACACCCCATTATCTCCTTTAGACAGATCTTCTAGACAAAAAATAGAGAGATACAGGCCCTAAACGATACTATAAATCAAATGGACTTGACAGACATCTATAGAACTTTCCCCATAAGACCACAAAATATACATTTTTCTTGCCCTGGTATGGAACCTTTTCAAAGATTGACCATATAAGAGGACATGAATCAAGCCTTTACAGATTCAAAGGCAGAGAAACTATATCTAGCATCTTCCCTGATCATGATGGAATTAAACTTGATAATAATTTCAAGAAAAATCCTTGCAAATAAACAAACACATAGAAACTGTAAAACTTACTTCTGAATGACTTTTTAACTACAGAAGAAATTAAGCCTGAAATCAAAAGATTTATGAAAACAAATAATAATGAGTATGTGAGTTTCCATAATCTATTGGACATCGCAAAAGAACTCATAAGAGGGAAATTCATAGCAATTAGTGCACATAAGAAAAAGATGGAAAGGTGGCAAATAGACAACATCATGCCTCAGGGAATTTGCAAAACAACTACAAAAAAAAAATGCCAGGTGAAAACAAATAATAAAGATTCAAGCAGAAATAAATGAAATAGAAAATAAACAAACTATATAGAAAATAAATAAAAGCAAAAGTTGGTTCTTTGAAAAGACTAACAAGATTGACACATCATTAGTTAGACTGATTAAGAAGAAAGAAACCAGATGAATCAAATATGAAGTGAAACAGGCAACATTGCAACAGACACAATAGAAATACAAAACATCATCAGAGGATACTATGAGTGACTATATGCCAACAAATGAGAGAATATAGAGGAGATGGACAAATTCCTGGATGCATATAATCTACCAAGATTGTACCAGGAGGACATGGAAAGCCTGAATATATACAAAACAAGCCATGAAATTGAATCAGTAATAAATAACCTCCCAACAAAGAAAAGCCCAGGTCTTGATTGCTTCACTTTTGAATTCTACAAAACTTTTTAGGAAGAGTTAACCACCATTCTACTAAAATTATTTCTAAAGATGCAAAAGTAAGGAAAGCTCCCAAATTCATTCTATGAAGCCTCCATCATCCTCATTCTCAAAACAGATAAAGACATGACAAAAAAGGAAAACTACAGACCAATATCTCTGATGAATATAAATGCAAAAATTCTCAACAAGATACTTGCAAATCATATCCAACTACATATAAAAGAGATTATTCATCACGACCAGGTAGGCTTTATTCCAGGGATGTACGAATAATTCACACATGCAAGACCATAAACATAATACACCATATTAACAGAAAGATAAAAACCATATGATCAATGCAGACAAGGCATTTGATAAAATACAACATCCCTTCATGATTAAGACTCTCAGCAAGTTTGATATAGAAGAGTCATTTCTCAACACAAGAAAAGTCATATATGAAAAACCTATAGCTAAGATTATACTGAATGAGGAAAATCTTAACGCTTTTCCATTAAAAACTGGTACTAGACAAGGCTTACTTTATCCACTGCTTTTCAATACAGTGCTGGAAGTCTTAGCCAATGCAATCAGAAAAGAGAATAATATAAAAGGCATTCAAATAGGCAAAGAAGAGTAGAAAATATCTTTATCTGAAGATGATAATATGATATACTAAGAAGATCCAAAGGTTCCCGTGAAAAACTTCTCCAAGTAATAAATGAATACAGTAAAATGTCAGGATGCAAAAAATCAACATCCAAAAATCTATAGCATTTCTATATACAAACAACAACTTGAACGAGATAGATCTGAAGAAAGGAGTCCCTTTTACCATAGCTGCAAAATGTATAAGATACAAACCTAACTAAGGAAGTCAAATATCTTTACAAAAAAATAAAAAATAAAAAACTATGAAAATCTTTTAAATCATATTGAAAGTAACAGAAAAAAAAGTGGAAAGATATTCCATGTTCCTGGATTGGAAGAATTAATATAGTAAAATGGCAATTCTACCCAAATTAATCTACATACTTAATGCAATTCCAATCAAAATACCAAAGACATTCTTCACAAATCTAGAAAAGACAATCATAGAATTTGTCTGAAATCATAAAACATCATGTATTGCCAAAGCAATCCTGATCCTTAAATATACTATAAAGTTCTGATAATTAAACCAGCATGATATTGGCAAAACAAAACAAACAAACGAAAAAACAGACAGGTAGAACAATGGAACAGAATAGAGACCCCAGAAATAAACCCAAAAACTTACAGCCAACTGACTTTTTATTTTTTGGAGAGGTTTTTGCTATAGGGCATGTGCACTCACCAGAAAGAGAGAGACAGAGAGATAGAAAGTGAGAAATAACCCCCCCCGGGGGGGGGATGGCCATGCCACAATCCCTTCTCTTCCATTCTCCTTTCAGGATCTTGGGCACGCATGCACACATGACCGGCATGAGTTTAAACCACCAGGTCTGGGACTCGAACCATGGTCAGCTACATGGGAGTTCGGCAACATAGCCATTATGCTAACTGCTGGCCCCAGCCAACTGACTTTTGACAAAGGATACCAATCAATCCAGTGGTAAAAGGAAAACCTCTTTAGCGAATCGTGCTGGAAAAACTGGATATCCACCTACAGAAATATGAAACTGAATCCCCATCTTTCATCATCAACAAAAATCAACTCAAAATGGATAAAAAATAAATAAATAAAAAACCCTGAACCTAAGATCCCAAACTATAAAACTACAGGTGGAAAACACTGGAGAAATTCTGGGAGATATTGGGGTAGAGAAAGACTTCTTAAATAAGACTCCCAAAGCACAGGTAATAATCCCTGAAATAGACAAGTGGGACTATATCAGATTAAGAAGTTTCTGCCCAGACAAAGACACAGGAATTAGTGTGAATTGACAACCTTCAGAATGGCATTTTTTAAAAATATGCCTCAGATAAGGGACTGATGGTCAGAATACATAGAGAATTCAAGCTGCTTACCCAAAAGAAAAACTAAGGGGGGGATTAACCCAATTAAAAGATGGGAAAATGAGCTGAACAAAAATCTCTCTATGGAAGATATACAAACAGTCAAAGAGCATTTGAGGAAATGCTCAACATCCCTCATTATAAGGGAGATGCCCAAGATCCCAAGAGGAGAATGGAGGAGAAGGGATTGCGGCATGACCATCCCCCATGGGGGGTGATTTCTCGCTTTCTGTCTCTATGTCTCTCTGTCTGTCTGGCGAGCGCACGCGCCCTGTAGCGAAAACCTCTCCAAAAAAAAAAAAAAAGAAATAAAAAGAATTAAGACAATATACAGGGAATTATAGACACCTTTAAATAGCTGAATATCTTCATATAGGTAGTCCAGAAGGTGAAGAGATGAGTAAACTTCCGTCTCTTCTAAAATTCAAAATTGAAAACTTCCCGAATTCAAAGAGGCATGCAGACAACCAAACCCAGGAGATACAAAGAACATTGAATAGATATAGCATAAGATTTTTTTCCAAGGCATATCATAGCCAAATTGGGACAAATCAGAGACATTCTAAAAATGGCAAGAGAGAAACATCAAGTTACTTACAAAGATTACAACATTAGACTAACATCACATCTCTCAACTGAAATAATGCAGGCAGTGAAAGAATGAAAAGACATATTTAAAACTCTGAAAGAAAAGCAATTTCAACCAAGAGTACGATACCAAGCAAGATTATTCTCCAAATGGGAAGGAGAAATAAAATAATTCCCAGAAAAATAAATGCTGAAGGAATTCACCAAAATGAAATCAGCTCTTCAGGAAATACTTAAGGGACTACTCTACCAGGAAAGCTAAAAGGAGACAAATAGAAGTAAGAGAACACAAAATAATGAGAAAAAAAAAAAGAGGTAAGTCTACACATATTGATAATAACATTGAATATCAGGGCTATACACAGATTTAACTATTTTACACACAAGCAGGTTTAAATACAAATTAATCAATTATTTGACTGAGAGTTGTCTCCACAGTGTTTCAATTTATATATTTTTATAATTATTACTCATTGTATAAAATTAGATAATAGAGGAAAAGTCCACAATGTTACAAGTAGCTGAATCCTTTAGAATGAATTTTTTAAAAGGCTAAAATCAAGAACTCTATAAAGCCTATAAGTCACCAACGCACTGGCTTTGCCATGTCTTCACTTTTAAACATCTCTTTCCAATTTTGTTTCTCTTTTTTTTTTTCTTTTTAGAGGACTTACTTCTTTGTGCACAATACAGTACTTTGGTCTTTACAAGAACTCAGTGTGTGAATAAAAGTGTTCTTTTTCTATCTCTTCCTAATGAGCTATTATTATGTACAATTTTGCCTATCTCTAACTGGATCAATGATTGATACCCACAGATTATTTTCAGACTATAAACTCTTATCTCCTACAGTCTCCTATATGGAAATTACAAACTCTTCTTTCACTGTCTATATTAAGATTATCTTTGTTAATTTATGAGATTGTTTGTTGCCTAATTTTTAATCAATATGTTTTTCTGTAGAACTGTGTGTCACAGTAAAGAATGTCATAGACAATTCAGTACATACTTGAAGAATAATCACAGGAGCAGGTTTCAAATGTTCACAACATATTGGGTCATTGGAAAAGTTATGATGTATTTTTCTAAGTTTTTCTATGCAAAAATGCATCCTTACTTTTCTTTTATTTATTTATTTATTTATTTATTTATTTATTTATTTATTT
>NW_006159521.1:8205237-8206018 GCF_000334495.1 Tupaia belangeri chinensis | reverse complement strand
ATCGATGTGCAAGCACTTTTCCAATGAAGAATTCTTCTGTCCTTTGGGTAAATACTGACAAGTGTGATTGCTGGATCATATGGTAGTTCTATTTGTGGATTTTTGACGAATCTCCAAATTGTTCTCCACAGTGGTTGGACCAATTTACATTCCCACCAGCAGTGTAGAAGAGTTTCCCTTTCACCACACCCCCTCCAACACTTATCAACACTTATCATTTTTTTTTTTTTAATCTTATACATTCTGACTGGGGTTAGGTGGTATCTCATTGTTGTTTTAATCTGAATTTCTCTTATAAAGAGGGCTGTTGAGCATTTTTTTCATATGCCTTTTGACAATTCGTATGTCATCTTTAGAGAGTGTTTTTTTCAACTCCTTCTCCCATCTTTTAATAGGGTTGATCATCTTTTTTCCAAACAGCAGCTTGAGTTCTTTGTGTTTTCTGGTTATCAGTCCCTTTCTGATGCATTTTTTTTGTTTGTTTTGTTTTCCATTTTTTAATTAATTAATTAAATTTTATTGTCATCATAATCTTCTTTATATTACATTGGATTACATATAACTTTACAGTGTATTACATTGCTTTTTCAGAAAGGAATGCCATGCATATCAGTCAATACAGAGACATTAATCTCCCCACTTTATCATTCAATATCTTTTCAATGTTTTTCCCAATTATTACTGTTATTCTAATTATTATTATTATTTTTTAAACAGTCAATCACTATTTCTCATTTTACTTGTAAAAGGACTATTTCGGGTTTTTTTTTTTTTTTGGAGA
>NW_006159521.1:8195259-8197077 GCF_000334495.1 Tupaia belangeri chinensis | reverse complement strand
AATCTTGAGTTTAATTCCATCATGGTCAGAGAAGATGCTGGATACAGTTTCTATGCCTTTGAATCTGTAAAGGCTTGATTTGTGTCCTAACATATGATCAATCTTTGAAAAGGTTCCATGCCGGGGTGAGAAAAATGTGTATGTTGTGGATGTAGGATGGAAAATTCTATAGATGTCTGTCAAGTCCAATTGATTTATAGTATCATTTAAGTCCTGTATCTCTCTATTTATTTTCTGTCCAGAAGACCTGTCCAAAGTAGATAATGGGGTGTTGAGATCTCCAACAATTATAGTATTTCTCCCTATCTCTCCTTTTAGCTCCAGCAGTCTATCCTTCACATATTTAGGTGCACCTGAGTTGGGTGCATAGATATTTATAAGGGTTATGTCTTCTTGCTGGATTACCCGATTTACTATTATATAATGCCCTTCTTTGTTTCTTCTTACAATCTTTGTCTTGAAATCTATTTTGTCTGAGATCAATATCACTACTCCAGCTCTTTTTTGATTTCCATTTGCATGTAATATCTTTCCCCAGCCCTTCACTTTTAGTCTATGTATGTCTTTAACCATAAGGTGAGTTTCTTGTAGGCAACAGAGGGTTTCTGTTTTCTTATCCATTCAGCCAGTCTATGTCTCTTAATTGAAGAATTTAATCTATTGACACTCAATGTAATTATAGATATTTCTGTACCTGATCCTATTGTTAAGTGAGTCATTTTCTTGGTTGCTTTTTGTTCTTGTATAACTATCTGTCTGGTTTTTTAGTTTTCCTGGTATAGTACTCCCTTCAGAACCTCTTGAAGAGCTGGTCTGGAGTTGGTAAATTCCTTCAAATTTTGTTTATTTGAGAATGTTTTTATCTTTTTTTCCCATTTGAAAGATAATTTTGTCGGGTATAGTATTCTTGGTTGAAATTGTTTTTCACTCAACACTTTGACTATGCTTCCCCGTTCTTTCCTTGCTTCCATTGTTTCTGCCGAGAGATACGATATTAGCCTGATGGGGTGACCTTTGTAAGTAACTTGACATTTCCCTCTTGCCAACTTTAGTATCTTGTCTTTGTCTGTTGTTTTTGCCAGTCTGGCTATGATGTGCCTTGGAGAGGATATTCTTGGGTTGATTCTACTCAGGGTCCTATGTATTTTTTGAGTCTGGATATCTGAATTTCTTTCTAGATTTGGAAAGTTTTCTTCCAGGATTTCATGGGATAAATTATCTAGGTCCTTATTATTTTCTTCCTCTTCTGGAATACCAATTATCCGGATGTTGGGACGCTTGATGGTATCCAGTATTCCTCATATATTATCCTCACTTTTCATGGTTGTTTTCTCAATCTTCTTGATGCTTTTTTCTAGGTCAGATGTTTTGTCTTCTACATTAAAGTTTCGATCTTTTTCCTGGTCTAACCTACCTTTAATACTTTCAAGGGAGGTATAGATTTCCTGTATCACATTCTTCAACCCTAGAAGTTCCGTCTGGTTCTTGTTTAAGGTATCCATTTCTTCTTTCAAGTCATGAAAGGACTTCCTCATCTTCTGGAGCTCCTTGTCTCTTTTTTCTTCCATCTCAGTTAATTTGGTCACTACAAATATTCTGAATTCCTTATCAGACATGTCCACGATGCCTATTGTAGTGACTGTGGATGATGTGGGCTTGAGAATTTCCCATGAGGGAGAGGTCTTTTGCTGGTTGTTCATACTTTTTGAGCCTCTGCAATTGTTCCTAGTCATCAGGTAATCTATATGATGCTTCCTAACTTATTTAAGGTATCTCTGAGTGTTAAGAGTTGTACAGGATTAGAAAATTAATGATCTC
>NW_006159521.1:8194598-8195111 GCF_000334495.1 Tupaia belangeri chinensis | reverse complement strand
GAAATCATGTGGCATGCAATGCGTGCCGTGCACTATTCAAATCACTAAAATTCAGAGAGTCCGAAGGCAAGCGGGGAAGGCCCAGAAGATGAGTGACAGGTCAGGCAGCCTGGTGTCTGGAACTGCTGGCCAGCAGTTTGCGTGTGGGGTAGGGTGTGGGTTCATCTTAAAGTCGCAGGCAACCAACCTGGGGTCCAAGGAGGAGGAAGGGTCTTATCTGATGCATAATTTACAAAAATATTTTCCCATTCTGAGGGCTGTCGATTCACACTAATTACTGTGTCTTTTGCCATGCAGAAACTTCTTAGTCTGATGTAATCCCACTTGTCTATTTTGGGGATTATTGACTGAAAAAAGTTATTCCATTTACCATAGCCACGAAAAGTATAAGATACTTAGGGATAAATCTAACCAAGGAAAACTATGAGAAGCTTAAAAAAGAAATTGAAAATGACACCAAAAAGTGGAAAGACATCCCATGTTCCTGGATTGGAAGAATTAATATAGCCAACA
>NW_006159521.1:8167583-8193260 GCF_000334495.1 Tupaia belangeri chinensis | reverse complement strand
TGAACAGAATGGGGGTTAACTCTTCTTTGAAAGTTTTGTAGAATTCAGAGGTGAATCCATCAGGGCCAAGGCTTTTCTTTGTTGAGAGGTTATTTATTACTGATTCAAGCTCCTGGCTTGTTATGGACCTATTCAGACTTTCTATATCCTCCTGTCTCATTCTTGGTAGATTATATTTGTCCAGGAATTTGTCCATCTCATCCAAATTGTCTTATTTCTTATCATACAGGTGTTCAAAGTATCCTCTAATGATGTTTTGAATTTCCACTATGTCTGTTGCTATATTGCCTGCTTCATTGCAGATTTGATTCATCTGGTTTCTTGCTCTCTTCTTAATATCAATTTTGTTTATCCTTTCAAAAAACCAGCTTTTACTTTCATTTATTTTCTGTATAGTACATTTATTTTCTATTCCATTTATTTCTGCTTGGATAATTATAATTTCCTTTCTCCTGGAGTTTTTTGGATTTTATTTTATTTATTTTTTTGTTTTATTTTATTTATTTATTTATTTATTTATTTATTTATTTATTTTTGCTGTTGATGTGCACTAATTGCTATAAACTTCCCTCTTATAATTGCTTTAGTAGTGTCACAAAGATTGTGGAAACTCATGCCCTCATTGTCACTGGTTTCAATGAATCTTTTGATTTCAATCTTTATTTCTTCAGTAGTAGTGGAGTCATTCAGGTGTAGGGTATTTAGTTTCCATGTATTTGAGTATTTTTGAGGATTTCTCTTGAAATTAAAATCAAGCTTAATTCCATTATGGTCGAAGAAGATGCTGGATATAGTTTCTATGCCTCTGAATCTGTAGAGGCCTGCTTTGTGCCCTATGATGTGGTCAATCTTCAAAAAGATTCCATGTCGGGGTGAGAAAAAAAGTGTATCTCGTGGTTTTTGGATGGAAGTTCTATACATGTCTGTTAAGTCCATTGATTTATGGTATTGTTTAGATCCTTTATCTCTACCTAGTTTTTGCCTAGATGATCTGTCCAGAGGGGATAGTGTGGTGTTGAGATCTCCAACAATTAGTGTGTTGCTATCTCCCCTTTTAGATCTAACAGTCTTTCCTTCATGTATTTGGGTGCTCCTGTGTTAGGTGCATAGATATTTATAAGTGTTATATCTTCTTGATCTATAGAGCCTTTTACTACAATATAGTGCCCTTCTTCATCTCTTCAAACAGTTTTTGTTTTAAAGCCTGTTTTGTCAGAAATTAGTATCGCAACTCCAGCTCTTGTTTGGTTCCCATTTGCATGGAAAACCTTTTTCCAACCCTTCAGTTTCAGTCTATGTATGTCTTTCTCCATGAGGTGGGTTTCCAGTAGGCAACAGATAGAGTTTCTGTTTTTTTTTTATCCATTCGGCCAGTCTGTGTCTCTTGATTGGAGAATTTAATCCATTAACGTTCAATGTTATTATCAATGTTACATAATCTGTACCAACATTTAAGTTGGCCATTGTCTTAGTTGCCTTTTATTTCTTTGTTTCTGGCTGTTAATTCTGTAGTTTTCCTGAAACAGTACTTTCTTCAGGGTTTCTTGAAGAGCTGGTCTGGTGTTGGCAAATTCTTTCAGGTTTTGTTTGAGAAGATTTTCATCTTTTTTTTTTCCCATACGAAGGATAATCTTGCAGTATATTATAGTCATGGTTGAAATTATTTCTGTCTTAAACCTTTCAATACATCTTCCCTTTCTTCTCCTGCTTGCATTGTTTCCATTGAGAGGTCTGATGTTAGCCTGATGGGATGGCCTTTGTAAGTCACTTCTCATTTCTCTCTTGCCAGTTTTAGTATCATGTCTTTATCTGTGGTCTTGGACAGTCTGGCTAAGATGTGCCTTGGGAAAGATCTGGGGTTGATTCTATTGGGGGTCCTTTGTATTTTTGGGGTCTGGATGCTTGAGTGCCTCTCTAGACTTGGGAAATTTTCTTCCAGGATTTCATGAAATAGATTTTCCATGCTGTTACTAGTTTCTTCACCTTCTGGGATGCCAATTATTCTGATGTTTGGGTGTCTAATGGGGTCTAGTATTTCTGGTATATTATTCTCATTCTTTTTTGTTATTTTCTCAATCGTTTTGGTGTCTTTTTCTAGGTCAGAGGTTTTATCTTCTACATCAGAGATTCGATCTTCAGCATGGTCTAATCAACTTTTAATACTTTCAAGAGAGTTTTTGATTCCCTGTATTACAGACTTTAATCGTTCCACCTAATTATTTCTCAGAATATCTATTTCTTCTTTCATATCGTAGAAGGACTTCCTAATCTCCCATAGTTCATTGTCTCTCTTCTGTTTCAACTCATATAATTTGGTCACCATGAATGTTCGAAATTCTTTGTCTGACATTTTGGTAATGTCCTCCATATTTACGAGAGTTACCCTTTTCCTTTGGTGGAGACATATTTCCTTGTTTATTCAGACCTGAGGCTCTTCTTCTACTTCTAGCCAGTGGAAGATGTGTTCACTTTTGAATACCTCTTACAGGAAAGTTTCTCCAACTAGGAGTGTGTTTCCTTTTTGCTGCAAATTGATGTTTGCCAAAGTCTCTCTTCTGTTGTTTTTACCAATGTGGTCTCAAGAGGAGTACTCTACTGAGGTGTCTAAAAAGCAGTATCTCCTTTTTCACAGGTGGATCAGTACAAGGGAGAATCCCAGAGAAACTTACATTACTAGGGAATTTCAGATATCTGATTGTAGACCTGTCTAGTCCCTCTGACAGGGTGGAAGATGAAGAGAAGAGTATAATAGATGAAAGAAAAGATAACACAGAGAAATAAAGAAAAAGTCACGCACCACACTAACGCACCAAAAACCTGGAGCTAGAACTGGCGCCTGCTGCAGGGGAAAGGACAGTCTGTGGGAGGAGGAAGACCAGGGTATTAACAAGAGAATGGAGAAGCACAAAAATAAAAAGCAGAAAAATATAGCTACCTACCTAGGGGGTGGGGTCTTGGGCTGGGGGGCCTTGAAGTGAGGTAGGCGGGCAGAGGTGCCCCTGCCTCAGTGTCCCTTGCTGGCCAGAGGCCTCCATCCTGACTTTTCTAACAATCCAATAATATAATGTGAAATTTTGAAGGTGGTAAATACATATTCATATTGTTTATGTCCTTGATTTGTTTATTATACACCATATACATGCTTTTGAAGACCATTCTATATCATACAGAGACGTGCAATGATCATATGTAAATCATAAATTACAATAAATAGTTAAAGAGAAAAGAAAAAGAAACAGCAGGAGAGGCTCTAGGGAATTGCAACCCAAGTCTGGCCCTGGATGTTCTGCTGGCTCCCAGTCAACATCCGCCTCTGAGGGCAAGTTACCTTTGCTGACTGTCACTCAGTTCACTTATCTACAAAATGGAGGAAATATAATGTCTCTTTCCTAGAACACCGGGTCATGACAAGGGCCAGATGAATGACAGATAAGGCTTCTGTCAAATGTGAAATATTGTTAGGTGGGGCTACCTCTGTGCACTCAAGTTCAAATGTGGGACGATCCTCCATGCTTAATGTGGAGGTCATAATCTTCCTGACCATCTAGACCAACCACTCCACTGCCTTGTTTTTACCTTTCTGTGGGAACATCAGATCCAGCCTACTGTCTCCTAAGCTGAGGCCATCAAGTCCACACAGCAGGCCCAATCCACTCTCTGCTGGGCTGACTCTGAATGAATGCCCAAAGCAGGAAATTGAATTCTTACACTGCTCCAGCCTTTCGGAACTAGAAGCTGCCTTGGTTTTGGCAGGTCCTCACCTCTCTGTCAGGACCAAAATCTGGGCAGAGGGAGGAGCCTGCGACCTGATGCCGTACCCAGCCAGGAATTCTGAAAATCAGGCCTGAGAAGTGCTGCCCATTGCACCCTGCCACTACTGTATCTGTGATCTGAGCTGACCCCCTTCACACACTACCTCTTCCCTTTATATTCATAAACCTACTGGCTTCTTCTGTGTGCTGCTCATCGGACTATCCCTCCTCCCAGCAGCCTTGGCAGGGCTCTCCACACTTCACCCAACACCCCCATCCACCAGTGCCTGGCCCCTCCATGGCCCTGTGTCCCTACACACTTCATCCCCAAATGTGCATGTTTCCCGAGATCTCACACTGAACGTAATACATTATTGTCTTTGGCTAGGCTGTCCTTTGGCAATCTCATCCACTATTGGGATTTTTAAGTAGCAACTTAGAGGAAAGATGTCCATGGACATAAGTTAAAATCACCAGTGCCCAAGCCTGATGGGCAAGAGAGGGAGAAGGGAAGGACAGGAGTAGAGAAAGAAGTGCCATCCTCCATCAGAGGCTGGACTCTCCATCAGCTGCTAAGGGAAGGGTCCAGATACAACAGTCTGAATCTTCCCAGCCCTGGGCACACTGCCAGGCACAGATGGGCAACATCTTCGCTGGATAGATGAATGACTGGACAGACAAACGAGCAAGTTGGTACTTCCCTCTGGTTCCTAGTGCTTTTTCTGGGGCTTTCTTCCTTCTGACATGGGGCACACACAAGGTCAGGAGAGGAAGTGACTAATTATAGCCAACCAAGTCCAGAAAGGAAGCACTAGATTTCCTGAGATCTGCCCAGGAACATGTTGCAAGATGTTTCCTCCAAGAACTCAGCCAGACCCTCCAGGAGACCAAGAGAGGGGAGAACAGGTGTCCAGATTCTGGAACAGCACCCTGGTTCCTATCGCCTCCTTCAGTGAGCTCGGGTTCCAGCAGCTTTTGTCTCCTACTTAGCCACAGTTTTCCAGGTGATTGACAGGCACTGTGTTGAGCAAGCCTAACGTTTACTCTCTGATTTAATCCTCCCCAAGACCTTTTGAGATAGCTACTATTATTTTCTGCATTTTACTGATAAGGAAATGGAAACACGAGGTTAAATAATTTGACCAGGATCCTACAGCTAATAAAAGTAACCAAACTGGGTTATATATTTTTTCTTTCTACTAAAATGGTGTTATTTAACCTTTAGAATATTCTAATTTGCCCACATGTTTAGCTCTGCTGTAAAGTGTTACCTTCAAATCAGGCAATGCACTACAGAGTGGTAGAAGGGGGAGAGCCTCCTTCTAGATGAATTAGTTCAGCCCCAAGTAGGGGAGGAAGGGGGAGATGAGGCTAAGCACGCAGGCTGCAAATCCTCCCCTCCCTGTTCACTGCTCCTAAAATAAAATAGGACAAAAGAGAGGAAAGTCACTGGCTACAAGGTTCAGCATTGTCCTCTAACTCCCTGTGATACCATAATTCTAGCACCCATTCCCTGGAGCACGGGGAAGCTAAGATCCCTCTGCTGTGGATGCAATTTTGAAAGTGCAAAAGGGCAGGAAGTGTGTGGTTCCTCCCACCAACTGAGGGCCTCTTCCCAGAGACCTCCTCCCCTCCCCAGATGCTGCAGACTACAAATGCAGGAGTCTGAAGCCTTCCTGGGATTGGATCATCAGGAAGACAAACCGACCCTTCAACAAACCCTCAGCTCCCATCTGCGTCCCTAATTGGCATCTTCTATTGCTTTTCCTGGTGACTTCATTTTTCACTCTTGGCTAAAAATAGTCTCTGATGATTTATTCTATCTTGGGTGTTGACAGGCTCAAAATGTTGTGTGGAGCCTGCTGCCAGGCACTTGGGTGACAAAGCATGACTCACCATCTGAGGTGGGGGGGGGGGTTAGGAGGGGGCTGGAAGCAGGGGATCCCGCTGACAATACTGGCTGGTCTGTCACCCGATCTGCAGGAGGGGGCTGGGAAGCAGGGGATCCCGCTGACAATACTGGCTGCTCTGTCACCAGATCTGACCGTGCCTTCCTGAAGCAGCTACACTCCTGGATAGGACAGGCAGCCCACAGGTCTGTCACATCTCAAGGCTGACTCTCTGTTCTGTTTCCTGCTCCCAGTGCCAAATGCTAAACTGCCTCTGAGAGCTTTAAGACAGACATAATTCAGCCTACCTGGATCCCTCCAATCACAGTTTCATAGAATACTAGCGCTGGGGCAAGAAGCTTAGAAATCATTTACCTCAATCTCCTTATTTCAGGGGGAAGTTCAGGGCCCAGAGAGGTCAAGCAGATTAGAGGTGCAGGTGGAGGTAGTGCTAGCACCTGGTCTTCTAGCTCCCAGCCCAGCGCTCAGCCTGCTCACCAGGGACCATGAGAATTGAACTGCAGTGCTGAACAAATGGGGCCAACTCTCCTTCACGAACAGGGGCACCAAGGGCTAACCTTTCAGGAGAAAGGTTTCGCTGGATGTCGGCTTGGCCTTTTGTGCCTGATCTAGGTGAGCTCTGTGTTTAGCACACTCTCATTACTCAGCTTACAGGATTCCTGGTGTCCTTGGGAAGCAAGGTTAAAAATGCCCTCTCTCAAGAGTGATAAATCACTTTGCAGGAAGGTGGAAACTGAGGATGATCTGCAGACTATTTCTTGGCTTAGACAAGAATGAGTTTCCTTTCTAAGAGTTTATTGCATTCCCTCTGGCTGCTAAATTACCGCATTTCTCTTTTTCTCAATATCAACCTTCTGGGTGAACAATTTGTTAGCTCAGGGGAGACTCAAGTTCATAGAACCAGTAAATGGAAAGGGACAATGGAGTTCTTCCTGTCTGAACCTCCTACACGCAATCTAGGAATCCCCTCTACAGAAGCCCTAGACTGTCGCCACCTTCGACTTGGACACTGAGAAGAAAAATAATCCTTTCTTCCTTGCTGAAGGTCCCTTCTGTGGCTGGACACGTCTGAGCCATAGAGAGAATGTCTGATGGACATTAGCCCCTCTCTGGCCCACTGCTGCTTTTGATGCTGATACAAAGCAAGTGTTCCCTCCTCTAGCCACAGTTCATGCCCTTGCTTGTGACACAGGGACCAGTCAAACACACACCCTCCAACACTGAGCATCCAGGTGGTAGGCCAGACAGAACTTCTACTCAGTTTTCTTTTCTTATCTAATTTCCTTGGGGGGAAAAAAAAAACCTTGCCCACCTGTCCTGAGAGAAATTAAGCAAGAAAAAAAAAAAAAAAAAGATAAGTATCAAACCCATTCTTTTTCTTCTCTCCAGCACTGCCAGCAAAAGGTCTGAGCAAGAGGATGAACCTGTCCCAGTGCTCTGCGTTAGCCCTGTTCTTCCTCTTCCTCTTGCCGTTAAAATAGACTGGATAATCACAAGCAATTACTCATTCACCTTTTCATTTTTCAAACCCATATTTTCATTTCACCAAGTTTTCAAAAAGCAACCACTTACTATCTTCCAGATAACATTTCAGAGGACACAATAGTAAATAAAACAAAGTCCCTACTTTCAGGAAGCTTATGATCTGCAGGGAAGACAGCAATCAACTAATAGTTAAACATTGTAAGGTAATGTTAGGAGCTGATATGTACCGTGAGGGAAAACAGCATATAGTAAGGAATAAAAGGTCATTGGTAGCCCAGCCTCAAAAGCACAGGCAATTGTATACTGAACTGCAGTGCTGGAAGCCACATAGCCACTACTAGTTCAGATCCTGAGTCAACTTGAAAACCAGGTGCCTGTGCACTCAAGATCCTGACAAGCTGGAGGATGGGGGAGAAGGAAATCACAGTGCAATGAGACCCCAGCCAAGGTTTCCTCCATCTCATGCATAGGCATGTGTTCTCTCTCATTAATCAAATAAACTTTTAAATACACACACACACCTATATATATATATAGGTGTGTGTGTGTATATATATACATGTATATATACACACACACACGTGCACATATATATCTATACATACACTCATATATACACACATGTGTATATACATACATGCACATACATGTATATATACACACATGCACGTATACACACATGTATATACACACATATACACACGTGTATATATACACATATGCACACATATATATCTATACATACACTCATATATCCACAGACACACACATGTGTATGCACACATGTATATATACACACATATGTACACACATGTATATCTATATATCTATATATACACACATGTATATCTATATATCTATACATACACTCATATATACACAGACATGTACACACATGTATATATACACACATACACTTATATATACATATACATACACGTATACACACATGTATATATACACACATATACACACACATATATCTGTATATACACACGTGCTTACATATGTATGTCTATACATACACTCATATATACACAGACATGCACACACATTATATATATATACACACACATACACGTATATATACACACATACACGTATACACACATGTATGTATACACACATACTCACATGTATATGTACACACATATATATACACACATGTATATACATATATACATGTGTGTATATATATATATATATTTTTTTTTTTTTTTTTTTTTATTTTTTAAGATCATGGAGCTGCTTGTGGTAAGAGAAGGTTTTGAAGAGGACATCATAGCAAAGACAGAATCCCTTCTTGGAAATATCTGGGAGAAGTGTTCTCAGAGGAAAAAACAGCAAGAAAGCCCTGATAGGTATGCAAATGAGTTTCTTT
Organism: Tupaia belangeri chinensis; assembly: GCF_000334495.1. Classification (NCBI taxonomy): domain Eukaryota; kingdom Metazoa; phylum Chordata; class Mammalia; order Scandentia; family Tupaiidae; genus Tupaia; species Tupaia belangeri. The sequence goes on along the minus strand of NW_006159521.1, from coordinate 8,184,732 downwards.
CCCATGGCTTAGATCAATATCATTTTCAAGCCAAATTTTGCCAGTAGCTGAGAAAATCCAACATGGAATTACCTGCCTTGAAAAGTCTTTGGCATTCCCTGAGGTCCAGTAGATGGGACTACCAGTGGATGAATGAAGTGAAGTGGTCAAACAATCTTACCTTCATGAAAGCTCTCTCACATGTTGTCTGTTTTAATGATCATAACAGCCCCATATAAGGTAGATATTACTATACTCTGGTCAGTACATCCATGTTCAGAAGTGTCCCATTTCTTCACTGACACATGCAGTGAAAAGGGAAAAAACAGCTGAGTGTGTAAATTTAAGCTCAAATCAGAATAATATCTGACACTGGAGATCAATATTCCTGTGGTGGTACAGCAGCGCACCATTCCACTCCCCTTCAAGAGGACCCGCCTAGGTGTCCAAGTTGGAGTTGATTGCCATTTCCAGTTGGTGCCTTTTGCACCTACCTCCCTGTGGGTGTTGAGGCAACCCATCTCCTGGGCTGTTCTGGTTATGGCTGAGCATCTTGGTGCAGGCACAAGTGCCGGCCTACTACTGCTGGACACAGGCTGCTGCCCACCACCAACCTTTGTGTTCAGGGACTCCTGTGTACCTGGCCAAGATCCTCAGAGAAGGGCGCTACGGTCTAAAGCTCTCTACCCAATTCTTCCTTCCCTCTTCCTCTCTGCCATTCCCTGCTGCCTCTCTCTGTACCCCGTCACAGACATTTATTTCCCTAGCCAATCTTCCACATAACCAATCCCATCTTGGTGTCTGCTTCTCATGGGACCCAACTAATTTCTTGTCTAAATAGTTGTATTTTATTGGGTTGTCAGAAAAGTCTTGACACATTTCTGTATAGAAAAATACATCGTGACTTTTCTGACAACCCAATCCTTCTTTATGGAAGAACTAGATTATACTTTTGTAGGGACCTGAAACTCCAAAGAATGGGGGAGGGGGGGAATGTTTTATCATTGTCAGACTTTTGGACTCATTAATGGTCCACTTTAATAAAAACATAAAGAGATTTTCTGGGATTTTGCCGGTGTTAATCTAGGCAAGGTTTTGGCCTGGGTTCTTGTTTTATTTTAGCAGTTTCCTCTCTGAATTCACAGGTCCTTGTCAAAGATGGAACACTTCTGCTACTTTGTTACATGACTGTGAATCCCAATCTCAGGGCTAATCTGAGCTAATCCAAGCTACCCATGCATGTTCAAAAGTATCTAAGTGGCTACATAAGGTTGATGGGAGGAAATGCTCAAGACAGTGGGAGGGATCTGAACCCACACTGTCCGATAGAAATACAGCGTGGACCACATAGGTCAATATAAATTATGCAGTAACATTTTTGTTGGAGAGGTTTTTGCTATAGGGCACCTGCACTTGCCAAAAAGACAGACAGAGAGAGAGAGAGACAGAAAGTGAGAAATCACCCCAGGGGGGGATGACCATGCCGCAATCCTTTTCCTCCATTCTCCTCTTGGAATCTTGGGCACGCACACACACATGACCAGCGTGAGTTTAAGCCATGGGGTCTGGGACTAGAACTCAGTCGAATACATGAGATTCCAGCGACATAGCCATTATGCCAACTGCTGGTCCCTGCAGCAACATTTTTGAGAAAGGAAAAAGAAAGAGATAAAATCTATTTTAATAATGTTTTATTTAATCCAGTATATGCAAAATATCATTTCAACGTGGAACCATATTTAAGCATTATTGGTGAAATATTTTGCTTTACTGTCACACTAAGTCTTCAGACAAGTTTTGTTTTACAAGCTCAACTCTCACATGTGGCTAGTGGCCGCCATATTGAACAGTGCAGATCTAGGGATTCCTGAGTCCAAGAAATGCTATTTGGATATAAGGCAGCTAACAGATCATTTCCTAGTATCCTCCTAACTGGTTATAGATCCACACCTGCCCCCACCCCCCTGCAGAATTTACAGACTCATAACCCAGGAGGATTTTTATTCAGGACTTTTTTCTTGTCTGCTAGAAACTATAAAATATTCATATTGAAAGAAAATTTTTCTGGTATTGAGTGTCAGATATGAGCACCTACAATTATTTTAAATAAGTCTTTATAACCAGAAATTAAGCATACAAAAATATGTGGCCATTTCCTTCTCCCAAACATATCTGATTCTTTTTTTAAAAAACTTTATTTTATTTTGTTTTATTTATTTTTTTTGAGAGGTTTTGGCAATAGGGCATGTGCACTCGCCAAAGAGACAGAGAGACAGAAAGCAAGAAATCACCCCCCTCCCCCAAGAGGGATGGCCACACCACAATCCCTTTCGTCCATTCTTCTCTTGGGATTTTGGGCACATGTGCACATGTGCCTGGCATGAGTTTTAAGCCACCTGGTCTGGGACTCGAACTGTGGTCAACTATGTGGGAGTCCAGTGAATTAACCATTATGTCATCTGCTTGTCCCTCCCAGCATGATTTTTTCTTTCTTTTTTTGGAGAGGATTTTGCTATAGGGCGCGTGCATTCACCAGAAAGACAAAGAGAGACAGAGAGACACAAAGAGAAAAATCATCCCCCAGGGAGGATGGCCACGCTGCAATCCCTTCTCCTCCATTCTCCTCTCAGGATCTTGGGCACGCATGCACACGCGCCGGCATGAGTGTAAGCCACCAGGTCTGGGAGCTGAACTGCGGTCGACTACATGGGAGTCCAGTGACATAGCCATTACACCAACTGCTGGTCCCTACTTTATTATTTTTTTAGAGGTTTCTGCCTTAGGGTATATGCACTCGCCAGAGAGAGACTGGGACAGAGACAGTGAGAGGGGAAGTGAAAAATCACCTTCCTGGGGGATGGTCTTGCTGCAAGCCCTTCTTCTCCATTCTCCTCCTGGGACCTTGGGCACACAGGCACATGTGCCCAGTGTGGTTTTCAAGTCACTGTGACCCAAAACCCGGTTGGCCATGTGGGAGTCCAACAACATAAGTGTTATACCATCTGCTGGCCCCATTTCTTTTCTTTTTTTTTGGAGAGATTTTCACTGTAGGGCGCGTGCGCTCGCCAGACAGACAGAGAGAGACAGAGAGACAGAAAGTGAGAAATCACCCCCCAGGGGGGATGGTCACGCCGCAATCCCTTATCCTCCATTTTCCTCTCGGGATCTTGGGCATGCACGCACATGCGCCCGGCGTGAGTTTTAAGCCACCGGGTCCGGGACACGAACCGCGGTCGACTACGTGGGAGTCCAGCGACATAGCCATTATGCTAATGTACCCCGTCACAGACATTTATTTCCCTAGCCAATCTTCCACATAACCAATCCCATCTTGGTGTCTGCTTCTCATGGGACCCAACTAATTTCTTGTCTAAATAGTTGTATTTTATTGGGTTGTCAGAAAAGTCTTGACACATTTCTGTATAGAAAAATACATCGTGACTTTTCTGACAACCCAATCCTTCTTTATGGAAGAACTAGATTATACTTTTGTAGGGACCTGAAACTCCAAAGAATGGGGGAGGGGGGGAATGTTTTATCATTGTCAGACTTTTGGACTCATTAATGGTCCACTTTAATAAAAACATAAAGAGATTTTCTGGGATTTTGCCGGTGTTAATCTAGGCAAGGTTTTGGCCTGGGTTCTTGTTTTATTTTAGCAGTTTCCTCTCTGAATTCACAGGTCCTTGTCAAAGATGGAACACTTCTGCTACTTTGTTACATGACTGTGAATCCCAATCTCAGGGCTAATCTGAGCTAATCCAAGCTACCCATGCATGTTCAAAAGTATCTAAGTGGCTACATAAGGTTGATGGGAGGAAATGCTCAAGACAGTGGGAGGGATCTGAACCCACACTGTCCGATAGAAATACAGCGTGGACCACATAGGTCAATATAAATTATGCAGTAACATTTTTGTTGGAGAGGTTTTTGCTATAGGGCACCTGCACTTGCCAAAAAGACAGACAGAGAGAGAGAGAGACAGAAAGTGAGAAATCACCCCAGGGGGGGATGACCATGCCGCAATCCTTTTCCTCCATTCTCCTCTTGGAATCTTGGGCACGCACACACACATGACCAGCGTGAGTTTAAGCCATGGGGTCTGGGACTAGAACTCAGTCGACTACATGAGATTCCAGCGACATAGCCATTATGCCAACTGCTGGTCCCTGCAGCAACATTTTTGAGAAAGGAAAAAGAAAGAGATAAAATCTATTTTAATAATGTTTTATTTAATCCAGTATATGCAAAATATCATTTCAACGTGGAACCATATTTAAGCATTATTGGTGAAATATTTTGCTTTACTGTCACACTAAGTCTTCAGACAAGTTTTGTTTTACAAGCTCAACTCTCACATGTGGCTAGTGGCCGCCATATTGAACAGTGCAGATCTAGGGATTCCTGAGTCCAAGAAATGCTATTTGGATATAAGGCAGCTAACAGATCATTTCCTAGTATCCTCCTAACTGGTTATAGATCCACACCTGCCCCCACCCCCCTGCAGAATTTACAGACTCATAACCCAGGAGGATTTTTATTCAGGACTTTTTTCTTGTCTGCTAGAAACTATAAAATATTCATATTGAAAGAAAATTTTTCTGGTATTGAGTGTCAGATATGAGCACCTACAATTATTTTAAATAAGTCTTTATAACCAGAAATTAAGCATACAAAAATATGTGGCCATTTCCTTCTCCCAAACATATCTGATTCTTTTTTTAAAAAACTTTATTTTATTTTGTTTTATTTATTTTTTTTGAGAGGTTTTGGCAATAGGGCATGTGCACTCGCCAAAGAGACAGAGAATGAAAGAGAGACAGAAATCACCCCAGGGAGGGTGGCCATGCCGCAGTCTCTTCTCTGGATCTTGGGCACACACGCACATGGCATGAGTTTTAGGCCACTGGGTCAGGGACTGGAACTGCGGTTGACTACATGGGAGTCCAGCGACATAACCATTATGCCATCTGCTAGTTCCTCAAACATATCTGATTCTAACAACTAGTAGCTCCCCATTATGGGACTGATTATTTTCTGTTCTCTTCCCTAAAGCAGTGATCTCTGACTCTCACCTGGCCATTTACATCCTCAGCAAAGCCCACCAGTCATGTTCTTTATTATTATAAGAAAGTACTACGATACTCTACTTCTCTTTACTGGAATTACACATTTAAGATCTATTTTGAGTGAGGCAAGGATTGTATAAGTATTGCCTATACCTTCACTCGCTTAATGTTCAGCTTTATATTATCTCCATTTCACAGTTTAAAGAAACCGAGTTTTTGAAAGCTAAGTAACTTGCCCAATGCCACATTGCTGATTACTCTATATTCTTTTAAAAGTTGGCACCAAGAGACTGAGATCCTGAGCCAATTTACAATGTTGATGGCATTGTAAATTGGTTCAATCTTTTTGGAGATTAACTTGGCAATGTCTAATAGCAACGAAATGATCCATGCCCTTTTATACAATGATACTGGAATTTATTCTAAGGGGATAAAGTATATGTGCACACATTCATACGTAAACTCGTTGCAAAGATGTTTACAACAAAGAAATACCCATGATGGCAAAAATGAAAATAATTAAACATTCCAAACTTTTCCACTCATGCAACTAACAGTTTGTCGAGCACTTTCTATGTGCTAGTTACAGTTGTAACACTGAGGATTCAGTAGTGGAGAAATACACACAAGGATAAAGATAGTCCCTCTTTTCCTGGAAAGGTTTCATACACAAATATCTTGGGAATACAAAAGAAGAATGGATGATGAGCACCAACACATTTTAAATTCCTAGAAGCCACATTAAAAAATAAAGAGACAAGCCAGCAGTGATGTGGGGTTTAAGGCATTGGATTCTCACATGGCCAACTGTACAGTTTGATTCCTGGACCCGGTGCCTTGAAAATCACACTGGGCACATGAGCAAGATCCCGAGAGGAGATTTTATGCACAAAATCCAGAGAGGAGAATGGAGGAGACAGTACTAAAGAGTGGCCATTCTCCCTGGGGAGAAATTCCTCCCTACAACCCCCCACAGTGTGCAAATGCACCCTATAGTAGAAATAAAAACAAACCAAAATTAAAGAGACAAGAGATACTTTTAATAATGTATTTTATTTAACCCTAATATATCCACAATAGTATTTCAAGATGTAATCACATAAGAAATAAATTAACAGGCCATTTTACATCTTTTTTCATATTATGTCTTTGAAATCTAGAATTTCTTTTAAAATAACAGTACATTTTTCATTTGAACACAATTTCACCAGAAATACTAGTTTGGAATTTAGATTTTATAAAATCTATAGCTTAAAAAGTAGATTTGCATAACCAATGTGTTCTAAATATATTTAAAAGTTTCTCCAAGATTCAATTCAACACCAAAAATAAGTTTCTTTTAATATTTGTAGTGACATTGGCCAAAATAGTTCATCATTTTTAGAAGAATTATTATGACTTTAGAGCAAAAGTATATCAGTTCCAAAGCAACTTTTGTCTAAGTTAGGCAAATGCACTAACTTTCTGCTAGCTTGGTCTTGGCATGAATCCAAAGGGAGATTACATAAACTGAAAAGCAGCTCTAAATTTAACCATGTCAACAAAGCGTCCTTCAAGTTTTTCTTGTAGTTTTGGTAGCCAAGTTACACAATACTGTTGATTATGATCAGAATCTTCATTGATTGATTGAACTGATTGATGTTAAGAAAAAAGGGAACAAAATTGTTACCACTGATTTGGATTATGAAAAGTTTCAGTTTCAACATAAACCTTTGCATCTACATAGTGAGGCCACAAATAAGCTTTTCCTTTACTTAGAACTTCAGATTTACCTTGTTCATTCATATGCAGTGTAAAACTGGTGAGAAAACATAAATCGCACTGTCATTGTGGTCTTTGTTGATAAGCTATTTGGCAATTATTCCTTTCGTTTCAAGAACATCTGGAGTTGGACCTAACAGCACAGCGAATCTTTGGAAAACTCTTCTTCAACTCAGTCAACCAATACTGACAAATAAGACAAGCTCATTCAAGGCATTGCCTTCTTTTTTTAATTATATAATTTTACCTATCATCATTATTATTATTTTAATTGGCTACAGGACATGTGTGCTCTCTAGAGACAGAGAGAGAGAGAAAGTAAGCTGCCAGATCCAGGACTTGAACCACAGTCAATCATGTGAGAGTCCAGCCCCTGAACTAACACATCACCTGCCGGCCCTATTTCTATTTCTTTCACAATTCCATAAACTGATGATGGTTCATAGTATCTGCACATCTACACATACTAAATAATCTTAACTATATCAATAACACTTTCCATAGTCTCCTTCAGAAAACTGAGCACAAATATTTTCAGTATGTTTCACATAATGGAATGGAATCTTAAGAGAAGCATTGATCTCTTATTTCAAAATTCCAATAACCTGAATTTTTGAACTTATACAAAAAATACAGTGCATTCTGTTGGAAATTGTTTCATAATTAGCTGAAATTCTTTGATAGGTACAAAAGATTCAAAACTATTTATCTACATTTCAACTTTTTAGGACACAAATTAACATTGCTTTGTAAATTTGCAAAGGAAAAAAAAAATCCACACTCCTTCTTCAACGACTCCACTCAATTCTGCAGCAGTAGTATGCCTTCATTTTAAATTAAGGTGTTTGTCCTACTTATTTTTTTAACTAGTAAAACAATTTAATTATATGGAATCAAGATAAATGTAATAATGTAAAACAATAAAAACAATTACTAATTATAATTTCTATATATCACCATAACTCATATTGTCTGCATATAATAGTCAAATAAACACAAGCCAAGTTACATCATATACAAAGAAAAAAATCATTCACATTGAATTGATTGCCTGATACTAACTAGATTGGTAAAATTGTTTGTGCAGACTATAATAAAAATTTCTAGATTATTTAATTTTATTTATTGCTATTATTAATTTGCCCAGAGATTGAGAGAGGGAAAATGAGAAAGCAAGATGCCAGGTCCAGGACTCAAAGCACAGTCAGCCAGGTGAGAGTCCAGCACCTTATCCACCATACCACCTTCTGGCCCCAACTACATTAAAATCTTTTTTTTTTTTTAAGAGATTTTCTCGGGACCAGCAGTTGGTATAATGGCTATGTCACTAGACTCCTATTTGTCGAGCACTTTCTATGTGCTAGTTACAGTTGTAACACTGAGGATTCAGTAGTGGAGAAATACACACAAGGATAAAGATAGTCCCTCTTTTCCTGGAAAGGTTTCATACACAAATATCTTGGGAATACAAAAGAAGAATGGATGATGAGCACCAACACATTTTAAATTCCTAGAAGCCACATTAAAAAATAAAGAGACAAGCCAGCAGTGATGTGGGGTTTAAGGCATTGGATTCTCACATGGCCAACTGTACAGTTTGATTCCTGGACCCGGTGCCTTGAAAATCACACTGGGCACATGAGCAAGATCCCGAGAGGAGATTTTATGCACAAAATCCAGAGAGGAGAATGGAGGAGACAGTACTAAAGAGTGGCCATTCTCCCTGGGGAGAAATTCCTCCCTACAACCCCCCACAGTGTGCAAATGCACCCTATAGTAGAAATAAAAACAAACCAAAATTAAAGAGACAAGAGATACTTTTAATAATGTATTTTATTTAACCCTAATATATCCACAATAGTATTTCAAGATGTAATCACATAAGAAATAAATTAACAGGCCATTTTACATCTTTTTTCATATTATGTCTTTGAAATCTAGAATTTCTTTTAAAATAACAGTACATTTTTCATTTGAACACAATTTCACCAGAAATACTAGTTTGGAATTTAGATTTTATAAAATCTATAGCTTAAAAAGTAGATTTGCATAACCAATGTGTTCTAAATATATTTAAAAGTTTCTCCAAGATTCAATTCAACACCAAAAATAAGTTTCTTTTAATATTTGTAGTGACATTGGCCAAAATAGTTCATCATTTTTAGAAGAATTATTATGACTTTAGAGCAAAAGTATATCAGTTCCAAAGCAACTTTTGTCTAAGTTAGGCAAATGCACTAACTTTCTGCTAGCTTGGTCTTGGCATGAATCCAAAGGGAGATTACATAAACTGAAAAGCAGCTCTAAATTTAACCATGTCAACAAAGCGTCCTTCAAGTTTTTCTTGTAGTTTTGGTAGCCAAGTTACACAATACTGTTGATTATGATCAGAATCTTCATTGATTGATTGAACTGATTGATGTTAAGAAAAAAGGGAACAAAATTGTTACCACTGATTTGGATTATGAAAAGTTTCAGTTTCAACATAAACCTTTGCATCTACATAGTGAGGCCACAAATAAGCTTTTCCTTTACTTAGAACTTCAGATTTACCTTGTTCATTCATATGCAGTGTAAAACTGGTGAGAAAACATAAATCGCACTGTCATTGTGGTCTTTGTTGATAAGCTATTTGGCAATTATTCCTTTCGTTTCAAGAACATCTGGAGTTGGACCTAACAGCACAGCGAATCTTTGGAAAACTCTTCTTCAACTCAGTCAACCAATACTGACAAATAAGACAAGCTCATTCAAGGCATTGCCTTCTTTTTTTAATTATATAATTTTACCTATCATCATTATTATTATTTTAATTGGCTACAGGACATGTGTGCTCTCTAGAGACAGAGAGAGAGAGAAAGTAAGCTGCCAGATCCAGGACTTGAACCACAGTCAATCATGTGAGAGTCCAGCCCCTGAACTAACACATCACCTGCCGGCCCTATTTCTATTTCTTTCACAATTCCATAAACTGATGATGGTTCATAGTATCTGCACATCTACACATACTAAATAATCTTAACTATATCAATAACACTTTCCATAGTCTCCTTCAGAAAACTGAGCACAAATATTTTCAGTATGTTTCACATAATGGAATGGAATCTTAAGAGAAGCATTGATCTCTTATTTCAAAATTCCAATAACCTGAATTTTTGAACTTATACAAAAAATACAGTGCATTCTGTTGGAAATTGTTTCATAATTAGCTGAAATTCTTTGATAGGTACAAAAGATTCAAAACTATTTATCTACATTTCAACTTTTTAGGACACAAATTAACATTGCTTTGTAAATTTGCAAAGGAAAAAAAAAATCCACACTCCTTCTTCAACGACTCCACTCAATTCTGCAGCAGTAGTATGCCTTCATTTTAAATTAAGGTGTTTGTCCTACTTATTTTTTTAACTAGTAAAACAATTTAATTATATGGAATCAAGATAAATGTAATAATGTAAAACAATAAAAACAATTACTAATTATAATTTCTATATATCACCATAACTCATATTGTCTGCATATAATAGTCAAATAAACACAAGCCAAGTTACATCATATACAAAGAAAAAAATCATTCACATTGAATTGATTGCCTGATACTAACTAGATTGGTAAAATTGTTTGTGCAGACTATAATAAAAATTTCTAGATTATTTAATTTTATTTATTGCTATTATTAATTTGCCCAGAGATTGAGAGAGGGAAAATGAGAAAGCAAGATGCCAGGTCCAGGACTCAAAGCACAGTCAGCCAGGTGAGAGTCCAGCACCTTATCCACCATACCACCTTCTGGCCCCAACTACATTAAAATCTTTTTTTTTTTTTAAGAGATTTTCTCGGGACCAGCAGTTGGTATAATGGCTATGTCACTAGACTCCTATGTAGTTAGCCATGGTTCAAGTCCCAGACCAGTGGCTTAACCTCACGCCAAGCGCATGTGTGTGCATGCTCTGGATCCCGAGAGGAGAATGGAGAAGAAGGGATTGTGGCGTGGCCATTCCCCCTGGGGGGTGATTTCTCGCTTTCTGTCTCTCTGTCTCTCTCTGTTTTTCTGGTGAGTGCACGTGCCCTATAGCAAAAATCTCTCAAAAAAAAAAAAAAAAGATTTTTTCCAGATTTTCTCTGTAGGGCACATGTGCTCCTTGGAGAGATGGAGAAAAAGAAAGTGAGAAATTACCCCTCAGAGGGTATGACCACACCACAATCCCTTCTCCTCCATTCTCCTCTTGAGATTTTGGTCACAAACGTTCACATGCTCAGAATGAATTTCAAGTCACTGAGCCCCGGACTTGAACTGCGGTCAACCACGTGGGAGTCCAGCACCTTAACCAGTAGGCCACCTGCTAGCCCAAACTATAATAAGATCTTAAATGATGTTGTGAAATATCCTCTCAAAACAATAAGGTTGTGGGTGGTTTTTGTGTTTGTTTGATTGTTTTATTTTGTTTTTATTGACAGAGGGCATGTGGATTAGAGAAGGAGAATGATAAAAAGCTCCCCTTAATGGAAGTGTGGTCATACCACATCTTTTTTCCATCATGTCTGAATTTCGGGCACACACACTCACACACACCAGGCATGTTCTTCAAGCCTCCATGACTGGAACTCCAAGCACAGTCAGCCATGTAGGATCTAGCTTCCAATGTGCTGCAAAGGGGCCAGCCTAAAGCTGTGTTTAATAGAAGAACAGCTGACACTGCTTCAACTTTTAACTTAAATTACATTAATTTCAATTCATTATTTCCTAAAGCAACTGAGTAACTATAACTAAATATTTCCTTTGCTTTACTTCTATGTCCATCCTACACAGATTCTTTACTTTCTTTTTTTTTGAGAGATTTTTGCTATAGGGTATGTGTGCTCACCGGAGAGACACAGAGAGAGAGAGAGACAGAGAGACAGAAAGCGAGAAATCACCCCCCAGGGATGGCCACACCACAATCCCTTCATTCTCCTCTCAGGATTCTAGGCATGCATGCACATGTGCCTGGCATGAGTTTCAAGCTGCCGGGTCCAGGATTTGAACCACGGTCAACCACATGGGAAATCAGCACCTTAACCACTATGCCATCTGATGGCCTCCCCACATAGTTCCTTAGAGTGGTTTCTGAGAATCCAATTTAACTTTTATTATGGTTCAAAGATTTTCATACAGGACTTTTTTATATTACTTTTGACCCGGGTCTTCTATGCACATCCATTATGTAAAAGATTCCAAGGGCCTATAAAAGCTCAGGGAGATAGTCAAAAACTAGGAGGAAAGGATATGGTCATTTATGTTAACATTTGAAATAACTTTTTAATAAAACTTTGTGCTATTGTAGTAACAGTAATAAGTTAGTACTTTTCAGGCACCTCAGTCATATTTCAAGTGCTCGGTGCTATGTATAACTAGTATTAGCACCACTCTGGTGAAAGCCAAGAGGAAGGACCAGATCAGAGGGTAAGGCCTGGCCTTTTCTTGAGGTTCCAGCAATATGGTGAGGAAAAGTCTTTTGAGCGAGGCTCCAGGCTGCTAACCCCAGAGCTTTCCAAGAATCATTTGAGTGTAACCTTAATAAGTATTTTTCATAATTGAAGAGATTACAAAACTACAGTTAGCAAAGCTCCCAGCACAAGCAAAAGCAAATCTAGGGTTTTGTATTTATATAAAATCAGGAAATTGGAATACAGAGTGAGCTAAAATACAAAAACAAAAATTAAACTAACAAAAATAACAAGTAAAGTGTCTATAGGCAGGTGACTGGACACTCAATGTCACCTTGTTAATAGGCCTTCTATTATTCCTTCTCATTGTTTCTCCCTAAGTGACTCTAGTAACTGTTTTCTATTTCCTCTAATGGGTCAGCGATGGCCAGAATGAGGGGACTCCCTCTTCATTGTAAGATCTCCAGGTCTCTGAGCATGCCGCTTGACCAGTTCCAGAAGTCATATAAGATGCAATGTGGGGCAAGGTAGAAGTGAAGGGTAGGGGGATTTTCTTTCTCATATATATACCTTTTGTGAACCATCCCAGGGAAAGTTCTCCATGAAAAGAAGTTGTTCCCTGACACTTCTCTCCAAAAGTCATAGAAAATTGCAAAATAGATTGTTTCTGGCAAATTAGGTCAAAACAGGAAAAAGAGGACTTGTTGCAAGGACAAAGGAGAAGTTGAACAGGAGGACAGAACAGGCTGGAATTTAAAATTCTATTCACTGAGACCATGATGACTTCTTGCAGAAAGGAGGCAGCTATGTTCGGGGTTTGTCCAGGGAGAGTGAAGGGGGTTTCCTGGAGCTAAGAGCTGAGAACAGGCAGCAGCAGAAATGAAGTAGCCATGAGTAAGAGCTTGACTCATAAGCTCCCACAAGGACAAAGCAGAGGACACTTCAGCCCTGGCTCTGGGAGAACCCCAACTCCTCTCTTTAATTGTGTCCTACCAGGCTGTAAGCAACTCAAGGGCAAAGACACATCTTTGTCTTTACAGACTCAGCCTCTGGCACCAGACCCAGAAGAGGTGTTCTGAATGCTTTTAAGTAAATAAACTAATTAGTGTGGAAAAACACTCAAGTAGACATCAAGCACTTGAAGGACATGAAACTCCAGACAAAGCCTGCGGGTCTCAAAAGCCAAAGCTAAAGAGAGGATGGACTGGCCTTCAGAACTGGGGATTTAAACAAGGGGGTCCTAGAAGCTGTGCCCTCTGCAAAAGTAATGATGGAATAATATAGGAAACAGTGGGGAAAACTGAGGGCCTATATTAGTCAAGGTTCTCCAGAGAGATAGACCAGTAGGATCTATGTGGGGACTTTTACAAAAGTGGAAAAAACGGAACTAAAGTGCAAGTTTATTTTAGTGGAAAAAAAACTGAAATTTATGAATAGGTATTTCATAACACATATTCCCATGAGCTTTGTAAAGACCCCACGTATGGAGACTGAGAGAAACACACACACACACACACACACACACACACACACACACAGAGAGAGAGAGAGAGAGAGAGAGAGCGAGAGCAAAGGGATATTTTAGTGGAATTGGCTCCCACAACTATGGTGGCTGAGAAGTCCCACAGCAGGCCATCCGCAAGCTGGAAAGTCAAGAAAGAGCAATATTAAGGTGCAACTCAAGACTGGAAGCTTCAGAACCAGGAGAGCCCACAGTGTAACTCTCAATCCAAGGCCAAAGGCCTGAGAACCAGGTGGATCATTAGTGTAAGTCTTGAGTCTAAAGGCTGGAAAGCCTGGAGTTCTGATGTCCAAGAACAGGAGAAGGGTGTCCCAGCTCTAAGAAAGGGGGTGGGGGGAGATTTTGCCTTTCTGCCTTTTTGTTCTATCTGGGCCTTTAGCTGATTGAATAGTGCCCACCCATACTGGGTGACAGCAGAGATTCCTTACTCAGTTCACTGATTCAAATGCCAATGGGTGATGGCGCAACAGTAATGCAACTAGACCCACATGGAAATGTTCTAGGTTCACATCCCAGAACGTCCTTATGCACACAGGTGACACACACACATGCGCTGATCTGAGCTGGTTGAGACTGGTGGTAGACTGTAGTGTGAAGACCACGTTAGGGAATGCTTCTCTTTCTCTGGCTCTGGCTCTGTCTTTCTCAGAATAAATAAACAAACTTTTTCTTTTAATGCCAATCTCTTCTGGAAACACCTTCACACACACCCAAAAATAATGCTTTACCAGCTAACTAGGTATTCACTATCCAGACAAGTTGACCCCTAAAATTAGCTGCCACGAGGTCCCAAGCTGCAGATCCTCAAGGCTGCACTGTGAGAGGAAGGAGCTTTGCCTACAGTGGAGTAGGCAAGAAGAGGGCAGGGCAGCAGTTGCAGGGGAGGGGCTGGGTCACAAGTTCCTGCACAGTTGCCCTTACCATCCACACTTCCTGTTAACTCCAATGCAGCATCCGGGAAAGGGGCTAGATGCCTCCCTGGAAGTATCACAACTTCTCAGTTCCACGTTGGCTGCTACTACCGACCGAAGACCTATGGTTCGTTGCTTTCTCCCTTCCCTGCCCTGAGCTATTTCCACAGTGGAAAGATGAAGCCGGGGACAGTCAGAAAAAACTTCGCCCTCCCTGTCTCTGCATGAGCTGCTGTTTTGTGCTGTGCTGAGAAGTTCCCAGCTGAGAGCAGAAAACAATGATAATGCAAAGCATTCCTGAGAAAAAGAACCAGGAATACTGCTGTTTTCTGTGTCATACTCCGTATGACAAACCTTATGCTTCGAAGGGGTGAACATGGGCAAGGAAAGACAAGTTCCTGAGGAAATCGCAGGTGCAGTTTCTATAGGCCCCTCTCTCGTGCAGACAGAGTTTCTAGTGCCACAGGGATACATGCCCTTTGAGTCAATGACAGTTGAGCTCTGTGGCATAGGTTCTTTAAATCAAGCCAAGACCTTATGTCTTTTTGAGGCTCTACACAGCAAGATGAAGGACACCAGGATGAAGCCAGAGGAGGCAGATTGGGTTGTTTTCAAATCAGATCAGATGTGCTACTTGATATAGGACAAAGTGGTGGAGGCTAAAGTGGAAGCAACTGAGAACACTGAAGGGGGATTTAATACCAAGCATTTTCTTTTAAAAATCGTATCAATTCTGCATAAAAAGTGTACAACTACGGTAGAGGGTGGCTTTCCAAGGCTAATGAATTGGGATCTGGGGAGAGAGAAGAACTTTCTTCTCGAGGTGAAGGGAAACCTACATCCCAACAGAGTGATTCGCAGACCTTGGCAGCAGGAACCTCTCGCCTGGCCACTGCTCCAACTACCCAGGACAGCCCTGGCCAAGTGCTAGGGTTAATAGATCCCTTCATTTTGGTGGAGGAAGCAAGTTGTTTTAGTATTTGCCTTCTAAGTTGCAATTATTTCATGCTTGTTGTAACAAGTGAAACAAATATCCTTCCATAAACATATATGGGGGTTGGGTATGTTTGTTTTCCTAAAAACAGGATTATCTTTACCTATTTTATTTTTTTTAACAAAGATTTGTGCTATGGTGTGTGTGCGCTCGTTGGAAAGACAGAGAAAGTCAGAAAGTGAAAAATCACCCCCTGGAGAGGGGGGATGGCCACGCCACAATCCCTTCTCCTCCATTCTCCTTGGGATCTTGGGCATGCATGCACACATGTCCAGCATGAGTTTAAGCCACCAGGTCCAGGACTCAAGCTGCAGTCGACTATGTGAGAGTCAAGTAACATAATCATTACACCATCTGCTGGTCCTGTACCTATTATTTTTTATCTTACCTTTTCCACTTAGCAATATATCACGAATACTACTCCAAATCAGTGCTCACAGATGGAGTTTCTTACACAGCTGCGTAATAGTGCATGGTGTGAATGTGCATGCTTGACTCCACTGTTTCCAATGTAATGAATATTCCCATTATTTTCTGGTATTTTTTTTAAATTAGGTCATCAGGAAAGTCATGACATATTTTTCTATGGTTTTCTATGTAAAAATGCATGACTTTCCTGATGATCCAGTATTTTTGTTTTAGCCACTACACATATGCATGTGGCATCTTTGTAGATATACCCTTATACAGTGGTCTATTTCTGAAGCAAATGTGCAAAAATAAAACTGTTTAGAAATGAGGATGTGTGTGTTTTTTTTTAATAGTTACTCCAAATTATGTTCCAAAAATTAGCAATCCACCTGCCCAGGAGCAAAATTTGGAAATGTAAGTCTTCCACATTTATACCAGTATTTCCCTTTTATTATGACTTTTGCTGTTTTCTAAAGACATGGTTAACAGAAGAAAAAGAAAATGGGCAAGCTGGTCCCATAGCCTAGCAGTTAAGGGAGATGGATCTCACATGCTGCCTGTCGTTCAAATCCTGGCCCTAGCAGCTTGAAAACATGCCAGGCATACATACATGCATATCCAAAATCCTGAAAGGATGGAGACATGAAGACAGGATTATGACATGACTACACCCCATTGGAGGGTGCTTTTTCCCTCTCCTCCCTCTCTGTTTTTCTACCTCTCTCTGGCTAGCACGTGTGCTGAGTGGAAGGAAGGAAGGAAAGATGGAAGGAAGAAGAAAGATAAAAAAAAAGAAAGATAAAGAAGAAAGGCAGGAAATAGGAAGGAAGGGAGGCAGGGAAGGAAGGAAAGAGAGAAAGAAAAAAGAAAGAAAGAGAAAGAAGGAAAGAAACAAGGGAGGAAGGGGAAGGAGGGAGGAAGAGGAAGGAGGGAAGAAGGGGAAGGAGGGAGGAAGGGAGAAAAGGGAAAGAAAGGAAAGAGCAGAGCAGAGGAAGAGCAGAGCAGAACGGAGCAGAAAGGAGAGGAGAGGAGAGAAGAAAGAAGAGGAGAGGAGAGGAGAGAGGAGAGGAGAGGA
>NW_006159521.1:8151933-8167460 GCF_000334495.1 Tupaia belangeri chinensis | reverse complement strand
AGGGGAGGGGAGGGGAGGGGAGGGAAGAGAAAAAGTTACCTCTTCGCCTCAGCCCTCAGCACATCAGTGTCCCAGGGTTCTTTTACACATGATCATAGCCCATTGTCCGCATCCTACCAGGAGTGTGAAATGCCATTCAAGTACACATTTGGTGATGGGCACTGTGTTGTGCCCTCCAGATCCTTCTTCAGAAATAGAGGACTTATCCTCCACACTGGAATGTCTCAAGGCCAGCCTGAGCAGTCAGTCTCTAGGGAATTGCCCTAACTGAATGCAGAGTCCTTTCCCCAAGGTCATGTCACATTCTTGATCGATACAGGGATGTAAACACTCCCTCACTTGTCTCAACTCTGGACGGCTCTATAGGGTCATCCTATCTTCAGAACCAGGCCCGGGACCACTGTAGCAGCCTCCCCTGAGATGGCACCAAAGCTGGACTCCCATCTACTGATTCTTTCCCAAGGACAATCATGATAAATCTCCCACATTCTAGTCCTTGTCTCAGGGTCTGCTTCTCAGAGAACCTAGATATGAGACACACATTTTAAAAGAAGGGACATCCCACACAGTATTCATTCAACTTCATTACAGAATTTGTGACATAAAGTTCTTTTGATTGTGGCAGGCTGTTTTTTTTCCATTTGACACCTCCCACAAAT
Source organism: Tupaia belangeri chinensis (assembly GCF_000334495.1). Lineage (NCBI taxonomy): Eukaryota > Metazoa > Chordata > Mammalia > Scandentia > Tupaiidae > Tupaia > Tupaia belangeri. The sequence continues at coordinate 8,166,801 of NW_006159521.1, read as the reverse complement.
GAAGAACCCACACAGTTATACCTCTATATTTATTAAATGATAATTACACCTTCCTCCGAATTGTGTTATTCATAATTACTGGAAAATAAATGTGAGAAGAAATAATCCACCAACACTTTTTGATTTCGCCAATCATAACATGGAAAATTGGTTATTCCATTGCTCTTTTAATTGGCATTTCCCCTAGTGACTATGGAATAAGAATGCTATCAAGTGTCTAATTTATTGCCTGTTCATATATTAGGTCATCAGAAAAGTCATAATGCATTTTTCTGTGTATAAAAGCACATTATGACTTTTCCAACGACCCAATACTTTGGCCCATTTTTCTTTCCCTTTGAAATGTACACTGTTTTTGAGAGAGAAAAAGAGAGGTACCCTCAACAGGTCTCATCCCACCAAGATCCCCTCCTTCTCACCCTCCAGCTAGTCAGGACCTTGGGCAGCACACCTAGCATGTTTCAGTTTGACTCAGCATCTCAACCTGGGGTCAGCCACGTGGCTTCCAGCACAACAGATCAGTACACTACTGTCTGTGCCAAAGCAGTTGAGCCTCATCTTCCTTTTTATTTTATCTGTCTAGCTATTAATTGGCAATAAAATTTTACATATATGTTGTTTTGGGGAATTTTTTTATGGTGACTTCTATTTCTTTGAGCATATTATATATTGGGTTTTTGAGGATTTTTTTAGTTTTAATTTTTTAAATCCATATATAAAGACACACATAAGGAAGAAATTATCAGTTACACAAATTTTCTCCACTTACAGATAATCACCTTGAATTTTTTTATTTTTGTTTGTAATTCTTCCATGTTCAATTTTCAAAATTCAGATCATCTTATCAGACTTCAAATAAAGTTTTAAATTCTTCTTCTTTTGTGTATAATGTTCTATCCTACACATTTCCCAAAGGGCTTAAATGCTTTAATAAACATCATGTAATGGTTTATAGAATGGATAAGCTATTATTTGATTTAATTTCTTCTGAAATATCAGACATGTGGGTCATTTCCAACTTCTCACTATTACAAATAAAACTATGATAAGCTTCCCATGCATAAATATCTCTTTGCATTTCTAGTTATTTCCTTACATACAATTCTCAAGAGTGCAACTGAGTTAAAGATATAAACACTTAAAAGCCATTGTTCTCTATCTCAGGTCACTCAGCTCCTTTTCAAGGACTCATATACAAACCACTGTGTTACATCAAAAAGAAATACATACAGCAATGGGAACATCACTCTCTTGCTTAGTCTAAGCTTTCATGGTTGTGGTCAATGCTCAAGTTATTCAATTAAACAAACATATATTACATCTACTGCCTACAAGTGACTATTTTCGGCACTAGAGTGATATGGATTAGGCTGATGAGAGCCTGCTCTCAAAGAGCAAAAGCTCTCAGAGAAAGACCAAGAGTAATTGATTAGCTATAACATGAAAAAGAGTGAAACAAATCCTCCACAAAATTGTAAGTCAGCATGTGTGGGGAAGTAGTGAGTAGTTGGGAAGAGAAGTTGTTATATTATGGTCTCATGAACATCCCAGAGGCCACTGGGACCTTCTGTATAATCAATACTAGCAGTGCGTTACTGCCCTGTCTAGGATTTGAAAAGTAGTTTTAAGATTTCACATAATTACCTAGGTTTACAGTCTTTACAGCTTCGCCTTTATGATCTACTGCAGCCATCACTATGGTTTCCTTGATATCCAGTCCCTGGCATGCAGCCTCCACACAGTCCCTGGCATGCAGCCTCCACATTTTCCCTGCTGAGTTGCATTTTGTCACAGCCCACACTGCACCATGGCTCAAAAAGCTGCACTGTGTCCTCGAGACAGGTGCCACTTGCATTTGCTGCTGATCTGAGCTGCTTGCTGCTTGCCCCTGTAGGACGCTCTGGTGGGTGGAAGTGACCTCCCTATTGGCTTCCAACAGAGCATGCTTTTTCCACTGTTCAGAAACTAAGGGGACCTCAAACACCACAACCAAACCTGAGTCACTTAAAGACAGTGTGGTATAATAGCCTTGGAGCTAATTGGTTTCCTCACTTAGCAGCCATCTGAACTGAACAACCTGCTTAAACCTCTCACCTCTCTTTCCTCAACTGTAAAACAGAGCCAAAAGTGATCATGAAAAGATGAAAAGATAATGGATATGAAAACACTTAAAAGAATTGTCTTCAAAATATTAGAGGTAGCCCAAGCTGGTGGCACACTCATAACAAACTGAACTGCGGTGCTAGGAGCCACATGACCACCCACAGGTTCAAATCCCTAAGTCAGCCTGAAAACATGCTGGGCACATGTGCATGTGTCCAAGATCCCATCAAGCTGGAGGGTCAGGAAAAGATTATCACAGTGTGGTAGGACCCTACTGCGGGTGGCTCTCTCTCTCTCTCTCATGTGTACCTATGCTTTTATCATGAAAAAAAAAAAAACTTAAAAGCAATCAGTATTTATTATCTATTAAAAATCTAAATGAAAGAATTTCTAGTCCCTCCTCTCTGAACATATTTGATGTCCTCCAAGGTGGTGGTGGTGGTAGTAGGGGTATATTGATTTAGTCTTCATAATTTTATAAGTTTGATTTGAAGTGAAATGACAGAACTGCTTTAGTAATATCACCAGACAGACAGACCTTGGCTAGCTAAGAACCCTTTTTTTTTTTTTTTGAGAGGTTTTTGCTATAGGGCACATGTGTTCACCACACAGAGAGAGACAGAGAGACAGAAAGCGAGAAATCACCCCCCAGGGTGGATGGCCACACCACGTCCCTTCTACTCCATTCTCCTCTTGGGATCTTGGGCACGCACGCACACGTACCAGGTCTGGGACTCGAACTGTGGTTGGCTACATGGGAGTCCAGAGACATAGCCATTACGCGATCCCATCAAGCTGGAGGGTCAGGAAAAGATTATCACAGTGTGGTAGGACCCTACTGCGGGTGGCTCTCTCTCTCTCTCTCATGTGTACCTATGCTTTTATCATGAAAAAAAAAAAAAACTTAAAAGCAATCAGTATTTATTATCTATTAAAAATCTAAATGAAAGAATTTCTAGTCCCTCCTCTCTGAACATATTTGATGTCCTCCAAGGTGGTGGTGGTGGTAGTAGGGGTATATTGATTTAGTCTTCATAATTTTATAAGTTTGATTTGAAGTGAAATGACAGAACTGCTTTAGTAATATCACCAGACAGACAGACCTTGGCTAGCTAAGAACCCTTTTTTTTTTTTTTTGAGAGGTTTTTGCTATAGGGCACATGTGTTCACCACACAGAGAGAGACAGAGAGACAGAAAGCGAGAAATCACCCCCCAGGGTGGATGGCCACACCACGTCCCTTCTACTCCATTCTCCTCTTGGGATCTTGGGCACGCACGCACACGTACCAGGTCTGGGACTCGAACTGTGGTTGGCTACATGGGAGTCCAGAGACATAGCCATTACGCTAACTGCTGGTCCCAAGAACCCATTTTTGTGTTTGACTAAGGTTCTGAAAGTTAAGGGGCGACCTGTGGAAGGGAGAGTAGGTGGAAACATTTCTAAAGCTGACACATCTCCACTCCATATCCACATAGAGTGATCCCCAAGCCTTCCGCAATTACCTTCCACTCCATCCTCTCTACAGAGGGCAACATGTGGGGAAAATTCAGCTAAGCTGCTGGACCAGTGAAGCCCAAAGGATGTTCTAACAAAGATTTTCAGAAAAGAGCCTCTTATTTTGTGAGACTAAAAAGAAACCTGTAGAACTGTTGCTTGTCCAATTTTGTTGAATGAAAAAAACATACATAAAAAATTTATTTTACCCACAAAGTGAGAGCAACATTACCTTGCATGTTTCCTTAGGCACCCTAGGAAGTCTCTCAAAGACTACTTCTTCATTCAGAGATGCTCAGGGAACACAGAGATATGACTGTAACAGTAGGGCTTCCCACCCCCTCTGTCCTACCACAGTCCTGAAGAACAAGATTGAGGCAGGTCCCCACGTTCCCCAAATCTCCATTCTTCCAGACAGTCCCCACACCAAGCTAACAAGTGCTGCCTAGGAGCTGTTTCCCTGCAGTCTCCCCACTCACTCCCACCTGCCCTCAGCAACCTTGGAAGACTCCTGCTGGTTCTGGAGTGAAGCCCTGTCCTCCTGTCTGATGTCTCCCTGGTCTTATGCCCATCACCTGGCAATGCCCACCTTTGCCCAGCACTGCTCTCTTCTCTGACTTTCATCCTGTGGCTCTTCCCTACAGATTCTCTTTTCTATCATGGTCCTGCAATCTCCAGCCTGCCTGTGCTTGCAAGAGGAGCGCTGCGATTCCCAGGACACCCTGTATATAACTCAGCTCCTGCTCTGCAGGTCCCCAGCCTCAGTCAGAAGCATGTGGAGCCTTGCCTGCTCCAAACCCAGAGGAAGCATTATTTCTAGAGGAACTGCAGAATGGAAGAAACATCACATGCTGAAATGACAAGTTCACTGAGTAGGGACCCTTGCCTGTGTGAAAGCTAAGAAGAAAGGAGTCACTATTTTCTAAGGCACCTTCCTATGTACATGTACTTGTATACCCATCATCCCCCGACCCTACATCACTCGTGAGGAAGGCAAGCAAGAGCTATTCTAACCAAGTCATAGAGAATGAAAGTGCCTCTACATAGTACTTGGTCTTAGAGTCCATCTTAATAGAGGAAACCTTAAGGAAATCAATCTTTCTCTTCTCTTGTGAGTCTTACAGAACCAGCCTTTTGCTGCTCTCATAACAGATGGAGCCTGATGCTAAACTGATGGAGGTTAACAATAATCTTGTTGAGTCTTCATTGATACCAGGCTGTGGAGTCAGGGCAGGGAAACTCTGCACCAACCCCCTCCCATATGACCTGCTGAGAAGATTTTATCAGCTCAGTCATTACAAAGCCACACCTAACTTTTTCCTTTTCATTATTGCTATAGGGCACATGCCCTCGCCAAACACACACACACACACACACACACACACACGAGTTTTGTTTTGTTTTTGTGCTAGAGAGCATATGCACTTACCAAAGACAAACAGAGACAGAGAAGAATAAGAGAAAGCACTCCCCATGGGAATAGTCACATCATAATCCCTCCTTCTCCCTCTCTCCCTCCTTTTGAGAGTTTGGGCATGCAAGAATGTGTGCCCAGCACGTTTTACAAGTCACCAGGTCCAGAAGTCTAACCATGAAGTCAGCCACGAAGGATCCAACTGCTTTAGCCACCAGATCACAGAGCTGACCCACACCCAGCTTCTAAACCAGGATATAAGTGTTGTCTTGACCAACCCCATTTTGCTTCTGCTGCCTTATTAAACACTGCTTATCTTTAAGCCCCTTGTGCAGAATGGAAACTGGTCGTCCCACCCTGCCCTGCATACCTGGAGGGAAACCACCCCTCCAGCAGCGATAGTGGCCCCCTTTACCTGCAGGTCTTCTTGTCATCCTGCCAAAGACAATGTGGCTTTTATTTTTTTTTAATGTGCCTTACATTGACCTCTTCTCCTTTTATCTTTTGTACCTTGTCCACTTTGGTAAAAAGGATTAGGGACTCTGGTCTCTGCTCTCCCCAGTGTTGGCCTCACTGAATAAATTCTCTCTTTATTCACCAAATATTGTCTCTTGCGGCAAGTGGCATGGACCTGACTTTGCACCTCCAATCAAGTATCCTTACACGTTCCAGCATCGCTATTAGCTCCATTTTACAGATAAGGAAGGTAACATTGAGAGCAGTTAAAAGGCTACAGCAAAAGCCCAAATTTGGGAGTTGCTAATGTTGACCTTGGCTTTAGTGATGGAAAGCGGACCCCGGTGTCAGTGTCCACTGGTTTCTGTCCTCAGTTCAGGAACAGCAGAACCTCCTCCCACTAGTGAGCTGCCCTGGCCAGCCAGAAAAGATAGGCAGGCTGCCTTGAAGATGCAATACAAGCTTCAGAACTTCCACACAGAGCCCTGATGTAAAACAGAATGCCTCGGAGAACAATGTAGAGGTTGACATCCTGATTAGAGACTCATGTCAAGTAAGGCATGGCTGCAACTAGCAACAAACCATAAAGGCTAAGCTGCAAGTGCCATAAACCCCCGTCTTCATGGGAAACAGTAAAACCACACTCCAAGTCCTCTCGACTGGGCATTATTGCCAGTAGTGATCATAGGACAAAACAAATTCAGCCACGCACGCATCTGCTTGCATCTCCCTCACCCTCAGGGGCAGTGTTGCAAGGTGTAGTTTTCCCTTCTTTCTTCCAGCAAGTAGGAAGAATCTGGTCTGGAAGGCAGCCCCTGTCAAGAGCAGACATGTACATGGACGCGGAGCTGTGCCCATGGAGGGGACTTGTGGCTGATTTAAATGCTGAGCTGCCGTCTTCCACAGTGAGAACTAGGGAGGCCCACCCCTCCAAATTCTCACCCCAGGCACAGGCACTCCTCCCCCAGCCTCATCCACTCCAGCCAACAGAGGTAGGGGATCGGGACTCTGAGACTGCCCCAACCTCAGGTAGGCATGAAGAATACTTCCTCTCCATCCCACTTCAGCCAGAATGGGGGGAGCGAGCTGTTTTTCAGAGCCCTCTTACCGCTTTCTCCTTTCCTTTCCAGCTCTAACACTCTGCTCCTTTTCTGAAGAACTAGTCACTTCTCTTAGGAGGAGAAAGATGAGCAACTCTTGAAGATTTCCAGAGTGCTCACCAGAGGAGAAAGCCTCTGTGATATTACAGAGATGTGAATATCACAGTATTTCTGGCTCATCTGCTCCCATGATAGCCCTGAGAAGTCAGTGGAAAAGTGACGATTAGTACTGGGATCAACACCGTTATTGCTATTGGTACCAATGTTTGTGTTTCTGTCAACATCTGTATTGATGTTTGCCTTTGCTTTAGTATCTGCATTCATATTGGTTTCCATCTTGGTATTGGTTTCATTATTAGGACTTTATGGGGACAAGTGGTACATGCCCAAAAGCTAGATGGCGCAGGGCCGTCTCATCCCACCCTATTCTCACTAGAGGTTGGAGATTGTCATTGCAATAGCTGCAGGTGTAAGGCTCTGAAGTTCTGTTTAACACAGGACAGGAGTGGGATGACAGCGCACCCCCCTGGGGCCCTGTCAGAGTAAAAATGACACCATAAAGTCTGGAGCATGGCCCTCAAACCACATGGGAGGCAGAGCCACAGCAAAGCAATGATGCTGGAAACAGAACAGGAGGGCAGATGCAAATCCTGAATGACATTACAAAGTGTAATAAGGGATTTTTTCCAACAACAACAACAAAAAAAGGGTCACCACTGAGGTTCTGAAGCATCTCATAGGTCTCAGAACCCAGGCCTGAGATGGTAGACCTTGCCCCAACACACTACACATGCACACACCCACACACACTTGGTCTGCACCAAGCCTCAGACAGTCACCCTTACATGGCTTTGTTGCTTTGAACAGAGAACATTTGCAGAGCAGAGTCAAGCTTGTTAACTTTGCAGGAGTGAGCTCTAGGCTTGTTCCACAGACGTCAGCTCCAGGGAGGCTGGTGATAGTTATGTTATTCACAGAGACTACATCACCACAACACTTGTTGTGGCAGGAAACCAAAGCCTTCAGGCTTCCCGAAGCACCAACAAGCCTGCTTTCTATGGCACTGTTTACCCTGCGGTCGGCTACAGGTGCAGAGGTCTTTTGTAGGTAACAGGGCCTGAGGTGACTTAGTCACCTTTAGTATCAAATGTCCTAGAAAGGGCTAGCACCCTATGTCCAATCTTCCTTTCATTTCACATCATGCCTTGAGAGGACACAGTGTGAGACTTCACATCTCTGGGACTTTCCACAGCAGGAGGCCAATACAAAGCTGTGGGTTTCCTTTTTTCATGTTATCTCATGACATAAAAGAAAGCACCCACCCGGGGAGCTGGAGTCTAGAAAAATAGGCAGTTCCCTCACATTAGCATCCCTTTGATCCATTAAGACAGCAGAGAGGGAGGTGCACTGGCTCAGACTGGGTGCATCCTTGTCCTTCCAGGTCATTGCTTTCCTTCCTGATCTAAGGGTGTGGATTCTCACACTACCTGGAAACCAGGTGGACATTGGGGAGGGGAGGTGTGTGGCTTCCTGAGCACTTTAACAGTCAAGCTCAGCCCACAGAGTCAAACCTTTCACAGCACAAATACAGATCCCTGTGCTTCTGTTTCACACCACTGGAGAGAAGCCTAGAGTTTGCCAACTGAATGATACCTGAGATTCTATCATTTCACAGAGGAGGAAATGAGGGATTCATCTCCTAAAGTGTAGTTCTGACCAGCTGCTAGGATCTCCTGTGGGCAGACTGTTTAGGTCCCCCACCCCACCACTAGATTGGCTGAATAAGGATCTGCAGCAGAAAAGTCTAGGAATCTACCTACATATTAAACAGATCATCTGGGTGATTCCTGTACTTTACGGTTCTAGAAGTGCAGCTGGTGCATCCAGGTCTGAGACCACAGCAATATGGTACCAACCCAGGAGCTCCTCGCCTCTCCATTTAGGGGCTGAGCAAAGAACTGACTCAGCAGGTCTGAGTCAACCAAGGAGAATGCTCTGTTCCCTGTCTCAGGGCCCCAGAGGTTTCCCCACCTCAAACAGGGAGCTCCGGTTACTCATAGATGTCCCCTGCCCTTTGGTCCCTTTCATGAAGCAACAAACATCACACTACTGGAGTTCTTTCCATGGTACATACAGTCCTGCAAGGTTCAACGCAAACACACATCTCATTTCACTTTGTCAACAAACATCTATTGAATGAACCTTGAATCAGGCATGGTAATAGGTACCAGCAATACGATGACCCAGAAATGGGTGTAGCATGCAAAAGTGGGTTTCAGCATAGAAGAGGTGGAGGACTGCCCTTCTCACCCATGGATTGGATTAGAGACTGAGTAGGAAAAGCCTTTGGTTTAGCAGAAAAATAATTCCTTCCTCCCAGATAGGAGGTGAGAGAGGAAAGAGCTCCCCTTTAGTGTGGCCCAGAAGGGGACGCCAAAGGACATAAAATTCTTCAAAGGGACCTAAAGATGTACTTCTTGACCTGTGTAGCCTCAGTCTCAGATAAGAAATTGCTTGGGGAATGACTGCTGATCTGGAAGCCTGAATGTGCCCACTTTCCTGCAGATTTATCAGCCATGGAACAGCCACTCTGAGACTCAATTTCCTGCTGCACATTTTCCCTGGAGTTTAAGGTGGCCCCACCCATACCTACAACCTGCATCAAGCCCTAAGCCTTAGGCAACTTCACTGAAAGCCCTACCACACACACACACACACACACACACACACACACACACACGTCTGGATGATGTGGTGCCCACTGCCACTGCTGTGCAAAGGCTCCGGCATGGTTCCCCACTGCTCTGTCCCATCCCATGCCCGCCCTGCCCTCGTGCACCAGCAGGTTAGTTAGTTTTCTGCTCAAAGTGCCCACTCTGGCAATGCACACTGTGGAACACATGCTGGCAATGCCATTCTCCAGGGCCTGGAGTCCTAGCTTGAGCCACTGGACAGGGCCTGCTTTCAGATGACCCTGGTTCCAGCTGTCTACCTGGTTCCTTCGCTAGTGATGAGAGTAAGGGCTTTGGAGTAGACAGGCCTGAGCCACACTCCCAAATCCATCACTCCCTGGCTCTGTCACCTTGGATAATGTCCTCAATCTACTAAGCCTCAATTCCCACTTCTTAACACAGGAAAATTAAGACCTGCCCTTTGGGTTGTATTGTGGATTAGAGATGGCCTTCATAACACCAAGCATTGCATCTTCATAGTTGGTGTTTAATAAACACTGGCTATTGCTGTCACTCTCTGTGTGCCCACATACTTCTAGGCACTACGAATATGCCATGTACAAGACAAAAATTCCTGTCCTCATGAACCTTGGATCTATCATAAAAGAGATGAAGTGGCTGTATTAGTTTGCTAGGACTGCCACGTCAAAGTACCATAAACTCGGCTGCCCCATAGTATAGCAGTTAAGCACAGTACATTGGGAGCTGGACCCCACAGGGCTGACTGTGGCTTGAGTTCTGGCCTCTGCCGCTTAAAAAAACAGGCTTGGTGCATGTCTGTCTGTACCCAAAATTCTGATGGGATGGAGGTGAAAGGATTACAGCATGACCATGCCCCATTAGGAGGTTCTTTCTCTTTCTCCGGAGAGTGTATGCACCCTCTGGTACTTAAAGAAAAATAAAAGCATTTTTTTTAATTCAAAAAAAGTTTTATAAATCTACTGGCTTACACAACAGAAATTTATTGCCTCACGTTTCTGGAGGCTAGAAATTTGAGATCAAGTTTCCTTAGAGAGCTGCAAGGGAGAACTCATTCCTTGCCTCTCTCCTACTTTCCGCAGGACGGCCAGCAACATTTGGCATTCTTTGCCTTGTAGGGGTATCAATCCTGTCTCTGTCTTTCATCTTCACATGGTGTTTTCCCTGTTGACAAGCCTGTCTCTGTGTCCAAATTTCCCTTTTATGAGGACACCAGTCATATTAAATCAGGGCCCACCCTGGTGACTTTACATTAACTTAATTACCTCTACATGAAATCCTTATTTCCTAATAAAGCCACATTCTGAGGTGCTGGTGGTTCAGATTTCAGTGTATCTTTTTTCCATGGGGACACGATTCAAGCCATAAAACCGTGCCTTTTTCTGTCCGCTCACCCTGCCTCATTTGATTTGTGAGTTAAATTGAATCCCCACAGGCCTCCTCTTAATCCCATTTAATCTCCTAGAATTTGAGGTATCCAGCATGGGCAGCACCTTTAAAAGCTGTCTCCAAGAAACACCTCTGTCTCTGTCCTCCTACTTTCAAGGTGAAAGAGCCCAATATGGACCCTCCCTGTCTCACAGGACTTCCTGATACCCAGCAGGGGCTCAGGTCATGGCCCTAACTCCTCTTCTAGGGTCTCTGACTCAGCCCACCTGCCCAACATGTATGTGTCCGATGCAGGCATCCCCGCCCCAGGCTCTAGGCAAAGGGATTCATTCCCACACACTGCTGTTCCTCTTTTACACAGTCGTCTCATATAAATGGAGAAAGCATCTTTTGTGAAATTGACTATCTCCTGCAGCTTAAGTTGGAAGAATGTTTACTTACGTGGCCCCAGGGGATCATAAACATCTTGCAGCGTATGTTAACAGTTACTACATAACACCATTCATTTTTAGTATCTGAAATTACAAAGTGTTCCCACCAGGATTCACCTCCAGTGGGTAACAGACTGATAGGCTCCATTTTCCCTGTCTCAGGCCTCGGAGGGATGACGTTATTTGTTCTGGTTTGTCCTCTTCGAAAAAACATCTCTAGATGGGAAAAGGCACAGGAACCAGTCACCAGGAACAAGTCCTGTCATAAAATGTCCATAAAAGCCCAAATGGAGGAAAAAGTCAATTACTAAAAAGGATCAGGGGTTGCCAGGGGTTGGCGGGAGAGAGGGGATGAATAGGCAGAATACAGGGTTGTTTGGGAGAGCAAGATATGATGGATTTGTGTTATTATACATTTGTCAGATCACGAGGAATGTACACCATCAAAAGTGAACCCTAATGTAAACTAGGGAGTTGGAATGATAAAAATGGATCAATGAAGGTTCCTCTGTCCTAACAAATGTCTCACTGCAAGGAGATTTTCAGTGGAGGAGGCTGTGTGCATGTGGGAGAGGGGACTTTTGGGAAATCTCTAAATTGTCTTCTTAATTTTATTGTGAACCTAAATGGCTGTTAAGAAAAAAAAAAAAAAAACTAAGTCTATTTTAAAAAGTCAATTACTGGGACCAGCAGTTAGCATAATGGCTATGTCACTGAATTCCCATGTACCCGATTGCAGTTCAAGTCCCGGACCTGGTGGCTTAAACTCACGCCAGGTGTGCATGCGTGTGTGCCCAAGATCCTGAGAGGAGAATGGGAGAGAAGGCATTGTGGCGTGGCCATCCTCCCTAGGGGATGATTTCTCGCTTTCTGTCTCTCTGTCTCTCTGTCTTTCTGGTGAGCACATGCACCCTATAGCAAAAGCCTCTCAAAAAAAAAAAAAAGTCAATTACTAAAAAAGAATGGCAATCATTAGATTTATTTTAAAACAATGGTTCATGAATGCTGATAAGTTTGAGTGAATCTGAGATGCATTTACAATACAGACACCTGGAGCCCACCCCGAGAACACCTGACCTACTACCTTAGTCATGCTACTCTAACAAACTACCACAGACTAGATAACTTATAAACAATAAAAATACATTCCTCAGGCCAGCCTCATGGCCTGTTGGTTAAGGGAGCTGGATCCCATATGATCAACCACATTGTTTGAATCCTAGCCCCAGTCACTTGAAAAACACACTGGTTACAAGTGCATGCATGCCCCAAATCTCAACAGGATTCGGAAATGGAGGAGAAGGGATTGTGGAATAACGATACTCCACTGGGAGGTGCTTTCTCCCCCTCACTCTTTGCCTCTTTCTGGTGAGTGTTTGTGCCCTCTGACAAAAAAAAAAAAAAAAGAATGAATGATAGAAAGAAAGGAGAGAAGGGAAGGAGAAAGAAAAAAGGGATAGAGGGAAGGAAAGAGAGAGAAAGGAAGAAAGGAACGGAAGAAAGAAGAGAAGAAGAGAGAAAGAGGAAGGAAGGAAAGAAGGGAGGGAGGGAGGGAGGGAGGGAGGGAGGAAGGAAGGAAGGAAGGAAGGAAGGAAAAGAAAGGAAGAAAAATTTCTCATAGTTCTGGAGGCCAGGAAGTCAAGGTGCCAGAAGGTTTGCTGGCTGTGATGAGGTTATCTTTGCTTCCACGATGGTGCCTTGTCGCTGCACACTGGGTCATCATATGGCAAATGGGACAGAAGGAAAATAGAGCATGCCTGTCAACCTTGAGCCCTTTATAAGGATGCAAATGTTTTAGGAGAGCAGAGCCCTCAGGACTTAATTACCTTGTAAAGCTGCACCTCTTAATACTGTTGCATTGGGGAGTCAGTTACAACATGAATCTTGGAAGGAAGACCATTCATCAAATAATGGCACCCATTGAAAATTGTAATCTAAGTGGTAAAAGGAGAAAATACATTTTTGAAGAATGCTGAAGAGACAGGCACAGCAGGTTTGGAAAGGCTGAGGAGACAGGCACAGCAGGTTTGGAAAGGCCTTATTCAAGACCCCATACAAATACCCTTATGTCTCACAAATCTCTGAAGTTCCTACCTCACCAGCTTCCAAGCCCACTTCTCTCCAGACCTCTTTCCAGCTCACTCAGACTTTCAAGAACTCTTCCTGCAGGTCTGTCTGCCCCGTGCATATTCACTGCTAAACCCTGTCTTTCTCCAGATGCATAGCTGCATCAGCCACCTCTCTCTGAAACACCCTGAGCTCCCTTTACAGCAGCACTGGCCACATTCATGGTTACCATTGTTGGCTCATCTGTCTCCACATGGGAGATGCTTTATCCCCCTCACTCTTTGCCACTTTCTGGTAAGTATATGTGCCTTCTGACAAAAGAAAGAATGAATGATAGAAAGAAAGGAGAGAAAGAAGGGAGAAAGAAAGAAGGAAGGGATAGAGGGGGGAAAGAGAGAGAAAAGAAGAAAGGAAAGGAAAGGAAAGGAAAGGAAAGGAAAGGAAAGGAAAGGAAAGGAAAGGGGAAAAGGAAAAGGAAAGGAGGAAAGAAAGGAGGAAGGAAGGAAGGAAGGAAGGAAGGAAGGAAGGAAGGAGGGAAGGAAAAGGAGGAAAGAAAGAAAGAAAAAGAAAGGAAAGGCCATGTTCATGGCCCCCCACATTGGGGCCATGAATATCTGCAGCATCTGTGTCTTTTCCCTTGTACCCAGGTCATATTCTGGTTCATCACGTCCTTGTTGCCTGATTGAATGATGAACTAAATCTTCCCAGGCCCCTCCCAAGTCTCTATGACTTTCCCAGTGGGTAGGCTTGCTCTCAGGCACTCTATCTCCCCTTCCCCACTACCACCTACCTCTCTCTCCACTCTAATCTCTTAGCACAGGTCTAAAGTTGTGGCTAGAAGCTTTCTCATACTGCTGTGAACTGGTCTTTGTCTTTCATATCCTGCCATTGTATCCCTCCAAGTGTCTAGAATGGTGCTTGGCATCCAGTAGATTCCTACAGATGTTTGTGGATGGGTTGGTAGAGATACAGGGTGAAACAGAGGAGAGGACTTCAAAAATACAGAAGACCTGGATTCCAATCCTGGCTTCACACTTACAGTGAACTTGCTACACAATCCAGAGCTCATTCCTTGAAGACTCTGACTCTTGGCCTCCTCGTTAGTAACCAGGTATTTATTCCTCATCCTGCAATGTAGGTAAATCACATAGGGTGAGGGGACAATCTTAAACCTTCAATGAGCTGCAATTACCTAAGTTTGCAAGGGCAGATGTGCTCTGAATTAGCATGCAGCCCGATCAGTGACATGGTCCCATGGTCCCATGGGGCAGTGCAATCACTCCCCAGAAAGGAGATGAAAGGGAAGAAGCATGATTTATTACATAAGCAACAGGCCAGTCACAGGACCCAAAATCAAATTCCACTTACCCTTAGGTAGGAAGTCTCCATTATATCAAGATATTGCCAGCATCAAACTCACGATCCATTGGCCCTCTGTCCAACAGAGTGTGAGCAGCCAAGTCACACTCCAGCAGCCAGACATGAATCTACCATGCCTCTGCCTGGCAGCTTGAGAGCCGGTCTGCTGCCAGGCCTCAGTGGCCCGGGAGCACGGAGGTTCCTTACAAATCTGGGCCCACATCACACATAGGACTGTATCAACAGCTTCCAGAAGACAGGGCTACTGGCTGAGCTTACCTGGTGGAAACCATTGCCTGGAAAATACTTGGAGATGAATTAATGCTACTCAAACTGCTGGGG